>NC_134577.1:35809864-36109864 GCF_050947875.1 Dermacentor variabilis
CCGAGTTCAGCGGCTGCCTAATTTCTGCACCTAATGTGCGCACGCACGCACGCACGCACGCACGCACGCACGCACGCACGCACGCGCGCGCACACACACACACACACACACACACACACACACACACACACACACACAAAGAGCAGGTGATATGCGCGTTAAGCAAGAGAGATGAGATTGCTGTTTCATTATTTCCATAAACTGCTGCTTCGTTCTAGACACAACAAAAGTAATATGTGTGCCAGACGGCGCATTTTTGATCACAATCAAGCCCAATCCGCATCGAATTTCTCGGTCGCGATTGGTTCATTTGCGCAAGCTGCCCGAGGGAGCCAATCGCGGTCGGTAATTTCGATCCGGATCTGGCTTGATCGCGATCGAAATTTGTGGTCCTGTGACACCGGTATAACAGATTTGCGTTGGTTCTACGGATAGATTCTCGTGGTACCTACACAGTTCGACATCTATGTGAACTCCATGTTCCGTGATTTCATGTGAGACACACGAAGGCCCACCGGCGAAGTGGCCGCGCGTCAGAGTGAGGGCTCTGAATATATAGGGCTCTGAATATATACTGACGGGGTCGGATAATTCCAATCGTCCTGCAGGGCGACGAAACGCTGCGGTGAATATTCTCGTTTACTTCCTTTAGCGTTTCATCTCTGCGCGCTCGTTGATCTAACACACGTCGATTCTTCGGTGCGCTTCTTTTGTACTGTCCGTAGTGACTGTGCTAATCGCATGATCTATCTATCTATCTATCTATCTATCTATCTATCTATCTATCTATCTATCTATCTATCTATCTATCTATCTATCTATCTATCTATCTATCTATCTATCTATCTATCTATCTATCTATCTATCTAATCTATCTATCTATCTATCTATCTATCTATCTATCTATCTATCTATCTATCTATCTATCTATCTATCTATCTATGTATGTGTAATGTTCTGTCTCGAACCCGATACGATGTGCCGCGCGTCGTGTTGAGCGTGATCACGTGATCACGCTTGCCGCTGAAACCCTGGAAAATAGAAACTTCCGTGTTCGCAGTGCTTTCACAGCGGAACGCGAGCTGACCATCCGTCGAACGCGCATTGGACTTTCTTCCGGCCTCAAGCATGTCTCGGAGCACATGCGCTCTGTCACGCGACAGTTTTCGATGTATATGAGACGCTTTATCAGTTATATAAAGAGGGGCGGTGTGGCGTAACGAGCTTACAAAAAAAGAAAGAAAAAGCTAACTTCCAGTCACGAAGTAACGTGCATAAAAATTACGCCTTTCCAGAAACAGCGTCGCATCCGATGAACGTGGTTGGCCCCCACGATATGAAGATGGCTCTGGGGTGCCCCACAAGATAGAGTTACTGTAGCACAATAATATCATAAGAAGCCAACAAATAAAGACACCAAGGAAAGCATAGGGGAAATTAAATGTACTTATTAAGTGAATTAAAGAATGTACCATCCCAAGTAACTCTAAAACAAAATACATTCACTGAAAAATTTTCCAGCGACTGCGCCGCAGAGCCATATTGTCATATTGGTTTACTGTGGGTTTGATTTCCAAGGTATGCCCATCATTACATTAGATTCATTTCTACACGCTACACAAGACGCCACCAGAGGACGTGTGGGCTTCAATGCAAATTTCCATGCATGCATTTCACATACTGTAGCATTTGTGACGCGAAAGCACAACGGTGACAAACTTGGCAGGCGCAGTATATTGACGCAGAGAAAAAACTGCAAAACTACTGACGCAAAAGAAGGAAATACGTAAAAGAAAAGAAATAAAAAGCAACTTGCACATAGACTTCTTCAGAGCTAATAGCGAATTAGACAGATGGCAGGACGAAGCACGCAAAGTGCCTCGAGCGGTCAGTCGCGCGGCAATTTTATATACTTACGTATATTCTCGGGCTTCTTTCACGCGCCGAAAAACACTTTTTACGTAGCACGCATTGAGCAACAGAAAGGTGTTTTTGGGAGTTTTTCATGTTGCTCTACAATTTTTCTCATTGACAAATTTCATCTAATATGTGAGAAGTCGAATACTTAATACTGATTACGTAATTAGGCGGGATGCAAAAAATAATCCGAGTATCTCTCCAAGCGACGACAGACAACATATATCCTTGGTTCTGTTCTGACAGCTGCAAAGCTGTCAATAACAGCGTTTACACCGGCAGCGTTTGTTTAATAATCGGCCGCGAGCTTCAGCCAACTTCTCCGGCGGGTGACAACATTATAAACAAGATGAGAATAGGTCAAAACACGGAAATAGGCATTTCTAGGCCCTGAAAATCCAATACAGGCACCAACATCGAAATAGGCATTTGTAGGTACGATAAAGGTGACACTAAAATGTCTCCTATGCAATCCATAGTTCGTTCCTATATTATAAATAGGCGCGATGAGGATTTTAGGGGAAAAAATAGGCATTTAGTTCGCCTAAAATGTCGGTCTCTACTTAAGAGACACAAAGTGGTTTGAATTCAAGACAGTTTTATTCTAACGTGAACCAGCCGACTGATTGCGTTTTTCTAGATTTCTCTAAAATCTTACGATGCAGCAGCGTAACTTTTTGGGCTTGTTGGTGCATGGTATGAACGTCGATGCATAGCGCGCAGAAGGCGAGACAGTAAAATTCAGACACACATGCGCTCGTACTGTTCGTGTTTGTGAATTTTACTGTCTCGTCTTCTGCGCGCTGTTCATTGTTACAATGCAGTACTTCGTTGCCCCTTTGCGTCCCAGGTATCTGCCCTTCCGTTAGATTCATCACCGCTATCTTGGCTTCATAAATTTCAGTCTTTACGTCAACACTTGTGAATAACTTTTCGTCTAACCTTTGCGAAGGTAGAAGTCAGCGGTGTGCCCCAAGGCAGTGTCCTCAGTCCACTATTCCTGATTACTCATCGTAATTACCTATCAGTGATTTACCCATCATTCTCGGTTAGACTGTTCGCTTACGACTACATTATTTACCGCACAATTAAAGGTATCGATGATCACCTCTGCCCTTCAAAATGAGCTTGAGCTACCCTAAAGTTGGCGCAAAAGTTAGCAGCTGTCCCTTAACCCCTCCAAATATAACGTAACTTCTTTTGGCCGTGAGCGCACTGACCGAGTTTTCCTATTTCATAAATAATACCAAATCTCCTAGTGCTTTATTGTACAAATACCTTGACGTTCGTCTTACATCCAACAATGCACGGGCAGCTAGCTGCCTATAGCAGCCACCCGTTCCAAAGCCTTTGAACACTATAGTCGTACGAAGAAACCTGCTTAACTTCTCCCTAATCACAAAGAAATCAGCCTATCTAACCTTTGTTCGCCCGCAACTAGATTTGCTTCAACCGTACACATGGTCCCTATATCAAGATTATCTCACCCGCACGCCGAAAGATGTTCAGAATTAGAACAACCAGATTGACGACAGGCATTCACGAGCGTTTCAGCGTTGCCCAAATAAGTCGGGGCATTCCGCTTCAGTAACCGAAAACTTGTCGCGTTATCACTTCTATATCTCTCCTAGGGCATAGCAATATATACAGGGTGTTTCACATAACTTATGCCGAGAATTTGAAGAAAGTCGTCAGCCGCAGCTGACTGAAACCAACGGCATATGGTTTGCCCTCATGTGGCGCCCCTTTGAATATATTTTATATGCCGATTAATTAGTTCACTAAGACGAATTATGCAAAATTTGTAATATTCGCTTTAGGGCCAAATGCGTCTCGTTATGTTGTAGAGGGGGTTCAGAAACGACCGATCCAATTTTTGTGGCAACTTACATGCTGCGCGGTTATTTTTTTCGGCGTTTAAAGAAAGCCCGCGAAATATGAAATTAAGCCACGTGACTGCGCTCGTACGCTATCGTAGTGCAGCGCTCTCAACCAAGGCCTTTGTCTCAACCGGGCCTCGAGCCTATCGCTTATCAGGGACGACGGCGCTTAGTTCCTTTCCGCATCTTTCCCCGTGTGCCACCGCCAAAGATGCTGACGCACTGTGAAGCCGACGCCTAGAGCTGAGGCCTCACACTTCGCCACGGTCCGCGCGCGCGGTTTTTTCGCACGAACCGCGATATGAACCACAGTTGTGAGCGCACATGCAAGCGGCTAAGCACTTCTTTTTTTTTTATATTCTAAGCGTAAAGTTGTCGAAACAACGTCTTTTCGCGGTTGCACGCTATAGCACCGCGAGCGCGCCATGTAACGTCTCGTGTAGTAAGCTATGCCATAGTAAAAGAAGCTGCGCTCAGTCACAGCTTGCGACTCAATGTGTATGTCTCAGAGCCTCGCCATCCACGCATGTAGGCGCTTGGATATTTTCCAAGGATTGCCTGTATATGCTACAGGTCGACCAATGATTGTGCTCTCTCTCGTTACTCGCTTTATCTAAGCGCGGTTTTGCCTTGCAAGCATGCACCGATTCGCCCGACAACGCACTTTCCTAACACACACTTCCTTTCCCTCCTAAAGGATCAGGCACACAACAAAACCGCAGTAGCGTGCAAACCAAGAGGAACGGAACTTTTGAACGCGCCAAAAAAGAGCCTAACCTGACCGTCGTGCACTCACATAGAGCAAATCCGAGCAAGCGAACAAACCATTGACACCTATGCCACATTTTTTTCGAGAACGCCCACTTCGCGACACTTGTTGAGACGCTTCGAACATCGCGCCGGCCTTTCTCGCAACCTATCCCCCGTGCCGCCTAGGACAAATTCGTTCTGTTCGCACGACACGCCTTGCAACTAACGCAGCGGGGCGTCGTTCACAGGTCGGAGTAGGTTAGTGCAGAAAGTTGGCGCTTCCTAACATCTATTAACTACAAAAACGCATTCGACTTACCGCGTAAACAAGAAGCACATGCAACCATCGACGCCATTGCGCAAGGGCGGACTGACGTAACAGCGATGGCACCGCCACGCGCGGGCAGTGGAGCAGGCGACAAAGCGCGAAAGTTTGAATTAGTTTGAATTCTTAATATACGGTTTACTTGTTTGGACGAATTGATTACATGACTGGCAAGGGGAGCAGCTCAGTCTGGGCAGAGAAATCACCAAGGAAGAGGGGTAAAAGTGCACAGGAAGGATGCTATATTGGAGTGTGATTTGGTCACACAAAAAATGTGCATAGATTGAATGGGTGCGCGCGCTGTTGCACAAACGTGTTACACGCAAGCTCATCAAAACAACAGACAAAACAAGGCCATGACCAGGCACTCCTATATAAATTAAGTCATTCTTTGTCAATGAAATAAGGAGGCGTGCTCACACAAAATCGATGCCCATAGAGTGGTGCGACAAAGGCTCGCTCCATCCATCGCCCCCGCGTCACTACAGTGTGCCGTAGATACACACATGACCTCCGAGATTCAGCGGTGAGTCGCCGAGCCGGCGCCACATCTCAGAGGCCACAATATGAGAGGCTCGAGCTCATTAATCACTCGCAAGATGTCGCCTCTATCGTTGGCGCGCGAAGAATGAAGACGACACGCTTCTAGCCAGTTCGGTCGCGCAGTAACCCTCTGCGCCAAGCCATATATGAACCGCACTACACAAATAAACCACCGCGCGGCCTAAAATGGTATGGGACATAAAACGCAGATCATGCGGGCGCACGCAGGCAAATAAGTACCCCTGCGGCAGACACATTAGATTTCACCACTGTACGACGTCGTTGGATATCCCGTTACCAAAGCAAATAGAAGTACGTGCCGCATTTTCGCGACCATTACATGCAGCGGGAATTCAGGAACCTTGTAGTTCCAAGAGTGTGCGGATGATTCGACCATTAGCCCTTCCTCAAAGAACAGATGGCTTCTGAAGAGAGAGCATTCAACAGAGGAAGAAACGAGGATAGAAAATTCTAGGCTAGAAAAGACAAACCAAGAAATAATATCTGTCGCGCGCATATACGTAATGATGGTAATCGACTATCGCGGAGTGACCGATAGTGGCCTAGGTGGAAAATTCTGGCTAAGAGAATCGCCTTCAGGTTTTGAATGGATACCCTGTACATATGGTTCCAGTAGGAAGGCTATATAGAGGTACTAATTTTGACCAGCTGGCGTCCTTTAACGTTTCCACACTTCCCCATATGAATGTTACTGCAGCGGCGGAGAGTCGAACCCACGACCTCCTGATCAGCAACAGGATGTCATAACCGCTGAGCCAAAGCGGCGGGCATCACACGGCCGCTCTATGGCTCTACCGGAATGCACAGGCAGCAGTTCGCGCCACGCAGCTCGTGATTGGGGTTCCAAATTTCTCACCCGAGAGTGGAAAGTTGTTTATTGAACTTTTTGTAGAGAACGCTCTCATTTGTACAGTACAGTTAATGTGACTTCAGGGTTACCGTACTGCACTCGATCCATGGCCCTAAAATAAATTGATTTTATTTGTCCGTTGAAATACATGAAAACAAATTTCGATCCAGCCTTCATTGCGCACCGTTCTTCAACGTTATAGTCGAGGCCTAATCATCGTCATAATCATCTTTGCGCCCACTGCAGCACAATGACATAGATAGATAGATAGATAGATAGATAGATAGATAGATAGATAGATAGATAGATAGATAGATAGATAGATAGATAGATAGATAGATAGATAGATAGATAGATAGATAGATAGATAGATAGATAGATAGATAGGCTGTTCGCCCGACACTGAGCGGAAGTCTCGGGCAAACTGAGACTTGTCACCGAGACCAGCGACGGTGCGTTCAACGCATTACACGACGCGTCTCCACTTCCGTGCGTTCATGCGCCTGCTCAATGCGAAGGGGGACACCTTATGTGCGAAGCGATCCGGCGCAATACATGCGACATGCACGTGTATACGGCGTCGCCGGCGTCCCGCCGAAGGCGCACCGCGCGACTCTTCCGCGAGCAACGGGCTGCGCTGCGCGATCCGCTATAGAAAAAAAGAAAGAAAGACAAATATTCGGTCGACTGGGCGACACACGATACCGAGCCGAGCCGTCGCGGACGGAAACCCCGCGTGACAGGACGCAGGGGTTCTCAGCGCGACGTCGGGAGCGGCATTCCTCTCGCGACCACCGCGGATGCGGAGCCTATATGCGAGTGTGAGCTCCGAACAAAGGCATCCGATTGAGAGCCGTGCGAAAAGATGGAGCCCCTCGACGCTGTGTATGCTACTTGCGCTGCTGCGCTGGCGAGCTATACGGCGAGGCAAGGCCGAGATGAGCACGTGCCTCCGGGGCGCAATAGATGCAGCTGCGCCGCATGCTCGCCGACGTCCCAGATTTATAACGGGTCGTCGTCCTAATTGACCGCCAACCAACTGCCCCGAATTCCATTACAGGGACCCTAACACTGCGAAGCGTGTCGATCCGCAATTGCGGAGCCGCGTGGATAACAGTTGGTAGTTGAGAGTTACTTTTATTATTATTAGATCACCAGAGAACGTAGGCATTTCCATGTTCCTGCATGCCTGTCATCACCAGCGCTAAGACCGTCCACCATACTGAGTCTTTATAACGCTCATTGGTGCGAAAGGGTCAACTGGCTCACTGAGCGAAAAAGCCGGCGTACTACGTCTGTCGTCTGGACAGGCGAGAGGAGCGCATAAATTCCCATTGGCTGCGGCGACACGTCACAAACGCGCCTCGACGAATCAGAGCGGGTGAAATGTGATAGCGCGCCAGGTGTTGCGTGAGGGGAGAGGGCACATCGCCGCGACGCCACCTCACCGTCGCTCTCGGAAGCCTGTATTATCGCACGTTCCTTGTCCGTGCAAGCTCTCGCCTGCGTTCTAACTTCGCCTCGGTATAAATCAGTACATAAAACAAACAGAATAAATGTGAAATGAAAGACATTGGCGGTAGTGAGTGACGAACCTACGACCACACGACCATGGGCCGAGTGCCTTACCCACTGAGCTAATCCGTTCGCCAAGCCCGCGAGTTCATAACTCGAAGGGCCGCTCAGCGGCGTTCAATGGGACATTAAGCTTTCGTATTCGCAACTCATAAGTGCTTAGGTGTCCTCTACTTTCATTTTGTTTCTTTCGTGTGTGTGTGTGTGTGTGTGTGTGTGTGTGTGTGTGTGTGTGTGTGTGTGTGTGTGTATGTGTGTGATCTAGATATTTTTCATAGCTCGTTGTCATTGTTCTGTTCAGAGATTTGCATGCGTTGGGTTTTTTCGTAGTTTCACACACTGTTCAACTGCCTTTCTCCTCCTTTTTATTTTGCATTTACCTTGCACTTCGTTGTATGCGCACTCTTGTTTTCATAATTGTTCTTTTTATTCGTTGTGTATGTGTGTTTTACTTATATTTGGTTATATTATATTTTGGTTCGGTACTTTATGTATGCGTGCAGGAGGGGCGGGAAGGGGGCAGCGCTCAGACCTTAGGGTTGTTCCTGGGCACGTTAAATCAATGATTAATTGATCTTCATTATCATCGCCAACATCGAGCTCAAAGAAAAAAGGAGGATACGTCTACCTCCAATCTTAGAACTATAGCAACACATATATAACAAACGGAGCGGGAAACGTAGGAGCAACATTAAAGACTGCTTCAAAACTCCTTTTTAAATTCGTTTGGCAGGAAAAGGTTGATGACTGTAGCCGAGAAAATTATTTAAAAAGTAACTTTATTCTCCCGACCCTTTCAGATTAACGATATATGAACAATCCACTGTAATGCCTGCGGGGCAAAGTATCCACTGCACGTTTCCGTTTGAATACGCGTATGTATTGACTGCGAAGAAATTGACATTTCTCGGACCACTAGCGCTCCAAAGACCAAATGCATTTGATGCCGTCATACTTAAGCCGAACGTTGCGAAGAGTGTTCCTTTTAGACTGTACATAAATCATACAATCTAGAGGCTTTCCCATTTTCCCGTGTTGGGGTGGAGGGAAGGGGGGGGGGAGGCGCAGAAAATAAATGAGTCGTTGTTGTGATCACAAATTGGAAATTTATTTACGCAATGTTACTTCCTCGTACAAAAATAATCCTCTCGTAACATTCAACGACAACGCATAATCAAAGAAAAAGGAAATACTAACAGACACATGCAGTCTGCGCTTCGACCGTAATTATGCGCCGCAGATTGTCACTTATACTTTCTAAAGAACTTCACCCACATGAATACCAAAAGAAAAAGTACGACCCATTACAAAAGTTCAAGACAAGTGCAATGGCAAGAGACAGTCCAACTTTTGCAGTAAAAATGCAGCCGCTGTAATTGGGGGTCTACCTACGGTTCGCGGGGAGGAGGGAAGGAGGGTCCTCCCCCGTAATGGACTCTTATGTGTACAGTGAAGGAAGGACCATATACAAGACAAACAGTGGTATTTCACACTTAGCGCAGGTTATAGGTTCCAGGAGCTATCCATCAATGCGGCGTCAGACGTTCGATTTCTTGTTTAAACGACTGGCTTTCCAAACTCTATAGCTAGCATTTGCACTACCATGTATATCACACAAAGAGCCAGCAGCGAAATAAAAAGTTCATTTACTAACTCAAATGTTCATCACTGAAGATGTCCAAAAGAGAAATCAAGATATGAAGTTACGTTGCTCTTCTCTCTTTCGAACCTTTCTTTCTACTCTTTCCCACTTTATTCACTTCACCACTCCCTAGGCGAACACCTTTGCTTTAGTTGCTTTGCATGCGCTATACCTTAGTGCATCTTCTTTCAAAAGCATTCGATATTTGTTCCTTACATCCCGTGCTTTGTAAAGCTTTAGCCGCCGTAAAGGCGTCGTCATTGTTAGCGTTAAATCTGATGGCGGCTGCACACGTATTTGCATGTCCGTCTGTGTATATCCCTGAAGCATTTTCAGTTGTTGGGAACTGCCATGCCTTCGCACAATTGCGAACTGCTGTCCGTCTGCTTTTTTCAATCGCGCTCCCGATTTGCCTTTCCCCGAGGGAAAAAAGCGCGTGACCACACGATATATACGCGCATGCGTAATACGGATTACACGTTGTTACGCTGCAAAGCTCCCGCCTCTCTAATCTGCCCCTCCTTTTCAATCTTTTCACCCCCATCAGCTTCTCTTTGTTTTTTTTTTCCTCTTCGCGGCAGCGTTTGACACAGTTTCCGGTGCTCCGCAGACTATCACCTGCCGCTGAACACACGCGTATGTACGCGCATTCACAAAAAAATCGTGCAGCATTGTGGGGGCTAGCTATACAGGCCGTTGCGTGTAATAAGCCATGTCATGTATAGGGCCGAACGCGCAACGAAAACTGTATTCATCCGCGTCAGCGTTCGTCTGCTATCAAGGCAATCGCATGCAGAGAGAATAAACATTCATTAACTCGTTATGAGTGATGCGTCTTGCTTCGGGTGGAGCGCTCTGCACAAGGTCCCGTTGCTGCAGTGGCCGCGTGCCTATGTAGCCCGCAGGATCAAGTTGCGACTCGCATCGAGTCGGGCCATAAGCAAGTTTTTCTGAACGAATTCGGGAACGCTCGCAAACACATGTGTGCACGGCGAAAGCATCGCTTTCTCAGTTTATATATGCACGCGCCTTATAAATTAAGAGGTACTATAACGGTGCACCGTTTTATTAATAACACTATCTTCATCTGAGACAGTGTAGTCGATTCAGCCCCCCCCCCCCCCTCGCACAACTTTCCGCAATGCTGCTGCACTGATTTCACTTGGACCGGACCCCTGACTGCGGGAGTTCCTTCCTGTCCGTTATATATACCCAAGAGCATTCATGCACTGACAAAGAGCTACACGCATTTTTCTTCATCTTTCCTTCATGTCTTCATTATTCCGTTTCCATTCTCTCCCGCTTCTTTTCATTTTTTCCCTCCCCCCCTCTCTCTCTGCGTCTCTCTCGGCGGGACGTCCTGCGGCGGTAGCTGGCGGCGACATGCTCACCCGTCGAAGCGCAGCAGCTCGGAAGCTAAACGGAAAACAAAACAAGCGAAAACCGATAAAAGGAAAACGATAGTGAATTAAAAAAAAAATATATCGGTGAGAAAGTAGACCGGCGGAACGGAAGCAGTACGGGGCATGGGATGCGAGTATATATTCCAGCTGCGCGAAAAAAAAAAAAAAAAAAAGAGTTGCGACACGCTCTTGCCGGCGTAGCACGCCTGGCAGTCTGCGAGTAGATAGACCGTTATATACGCAAGCTCGCACGGTAGCGTGTAGATCGCGGAGCGGATAAATATTAAAAAAAAAAGAAGAGGGAAAGAGAGAGAATCCCGGTTCAGGAAGGAGCTCTCGCGAGACGTTAGAACAAGTGCACAGCGCGCGATATGCAAGGCTGCACACCTCTCGCGAGCGTCGATCGAATTGCCGCCCGGCGTGTTCGCGTTGTTACCCGCACTTCGTCCCGATGCAGTTCGGTTCAGCGCCGCCAAGGCTGGGCGCGTAGGTTTTTAACCGAGCGCGCGCGCGCGAGAGAGAGAGAGAGAGCGAGAGAGAGAGAGAGAGAGAGAGAGAGAGAGAGACTAATAGTGGGGCGGAAAAAGAGGGAAGAGCTGTCCAGCGCGTAAGCATTTGACGCAGACTTTGCCAACCAGAAGTACCTGATAATAAAGTGCATTGCATTGTGTTGTATTCTAATGAATAGTGTTGTATCCCATGGGTGGCCTTGCTAACCAGTATATATACTCACACTATTGCCATCTCGATTCCTTTCCCCGTTCGTGCACATATATGATCAAAACTAGGGGGTGATCGTACCGAAGTCATATGTGAACATGTCAGCCAACCAGCCAGAACAGACTGACTGTGCTTCACTTATGTTCAGAGCTTAAATACTTGTTTCTCCCCTCCCCCCCCCGCTATAATTGTTTATTCTTTATTTTTTTTATTGTCGAGTGACGCTTAGCATTCCGTTTCCTGAATGGCATTATACACTACAGCGAAGAGAACGTATATATCACATGTAGTATAACGCCAATAAAATCAACTTGCACATACTCATGTGCGCGCAAGCATACATATATAAGTATAAGCGACGACAAAGTACGGTAGCCAAAACGGATACACGAACGTAATGTTTGAGAATAAAAGTACGAGCATTGCCAAACCAGTCTCGAGATGCACTGCCAAACCAGTCTGACGCGAGCTGACTCATTCATGCAAATATATATAACAGGCCCGATATCAAAGTACACTATTTATCCGGTGTAGAAAAAAAAAAGTCACCGACAAATTTGAGCGCGCTTTCATTTCGCGACATACTGGCTGGCGTGGTCAAGCTGTCTCGTGCGGCACGTTGCAAAGTTGTGGCGCGACTGACTCGCTAATCGCGCGGTCGCGAGGCAGCGCGTGGGCGCGATTCACAGCCGCCGCCGCAGACAGACCTCCGCTCATGCAGCGCTTTGTTTCCATATGTGTTATCGGTGGCGTCATTGGTGAACAACAGACGACGCGCGCTACTCTGGCGCCATCTCGCAGCCATCGTCACCGCAAAACCAGTCTTGCGCGGCACTGCACGCTTTTCTTCTCACGCTTCCACCATATCCTCCTTCTCCGCTTTCCTTCTTGCGCTCTCTTCGCTACATCGCTCTTTCACCCGGGCTGCGCGTTCGCTATTTCATCCTTCGTTGTGCTCGTCCGCTAGGTTAAAAGGGCGCCTAATTAAGAGCTGTGCTCTAAACGAAACACAGAAAAAGAGCGTGAGGAAAAACATTTGCAAAACTTGTATTCAGTGCATTGCTATAAAAGTACCTATAATTATAGAATTACTAGTGAATAAATGCTATGGCAGCCGTACCACCTGCCACATAGTCTTTTAGTTTAAACTTATTGGCAATGACTTAAAACAAAGTGGACACCTCAGTTGTCGATTCGGGATCTAGACACGAACATGAAGGATTGTACTTACAAAGCTCGATGAATTCATTCAACGCGTAGGTCTCGGCGCGGAGATACCAAGGCGAACCAGAGTTGTTCGTTATATCCGGGTTTTCGCAATACCAAACCGGTGGTAGCGTGGTCGTTCTGACAGCGAAATATACGGTCGAGTGGTAAGGGAACGCTGTTACCGGTGTCACACGGCGGCACTCTCGATCGCGATCGAGCCTAATCCGGACCGAAATTCTCGACCGCTATTGGCTCTCTCCCGTAGCTTGCGCAGAGGAGCCAATCGCGGCCTAGAAATTCCATCCCGATCGGGCTCGAAAGTCCCCCCGTGTAACACCCGTATAAGCCCAGGTTATTTTCCATTACTAACCTCCCGGGCCCGGACTAAAGAGCAAATCCAAGAGATTTTACTGAGACGCTTGGCGGCTTGCCACAAGAATTCTGCAGGCAGTTTCATGATGAAATAATAGCGCGGAAGTGGCCCTGTAATGTACAAATAACAAAATCATGTCCACAAAATTCCGCCATATTGGAAACCGTTCGCGGAGATTATCTTTACAGATCGTTATTAGTATTTTTTTTTTCATTTTATATACCTATAATGCAGTGAACAGTGTGCGCTAGGTTTGTTTGTTTTGTATTAGTTCTCATCTCGAGCGGAGAGAGCAACGACCTACACTAATTATTTCATGTAAAAGCGTCGTTCAACATTATGAACCTGCACACTGCGCCGAAATACTGCAGTGGGCACTTTGACTCTACTGAATCCGGCCGAGCGCAGAGAGCCCTTATATGGCTTCGTTGCGTGCCCGACGGCAGACGCCGCGGTGGAGTGAGATAAGATAAAAAGCAGGGCGTCCGGCCATTCCCTTCGAACACACAAAACACCGAACAGGCTGGCGTGCTCGAAAGGCTCGTCAGCTAGCTCGGCTGACACCGTCCACTGAGTGCAGTCACCTTTCAGACCCCCCCCCCCCCCTTTCTTTTCACCCTCAAAGTGCGCTTCTCCTCAGTTCTTACGTGACAAAGCGTATAACATGATTTCGACTCGAACACTTCGAGTCACGCGAAAACGAACGCAGCCACGCGTATAATACTGCGGTTTATCGGCATTTCTTTTTTTCGTGGGCCTCGAGCGCGTACACATGCGAACGCAGGAGGCCCGGGCGGAAGTAAAAACATAAATGTTCTACAGAGAAAGAAAAGGCAAGAGAGAAAGAGGCACTTTCACCCCTCGCTGGCAACCGGCGCTGCAGGTCCGTCCGTCGGTCGGTCGGACACTTGTTGCTTCGCCGCCGCTTTTGCGCGCATGCAGCAGCGGGTGACGCAAACATTCCAAACTCCAAATGAAAGGCCAGCTCCCATTGGCCGAGAGCGCGCGGCCGCGCAGAAACCACTTTTGCGATTGGTCAATCGGCAGCGACCATCGCCGTCGCCATCTTACGGCGTGCACGCCCAGCGCTTGCAAATCTCCCCGGCCTGGCGGCGGCGGCCTAGCTCGGTAGTAGCGGCGAAAAAAAAATATCCCTCCTCGCGCCGTCTGGCGTTGTGCTGTGCCTCGGACAGTCCGCTAAAAACAAAAGCGACAGTATTTCGCGGGTGGCTACACACACAATGGCTGCGTTCCAGGGTCCCGCGTACGGATTAAGCCGGGAATGCATGCTAAAGGTAAGCACTCTTCTCCTGTACGAACTCTTCTTCGCTCGGCACTATGTGCGGTACAAGACGGACCGCCGTACGGCTGGTGTTGCTGTCAGACCGGTTGGTTGTACGCTAAGCATCGAAGCCAAGCGCGCGCTGTCACGCATCGTTTCGCTCGCAAATGGCCATTCACGCTGCCGAAAAAAAGCGCGCATGGCGAGGCGGTATGCGTTTCCGTTAACGAGAGTCTGAGTGCTTAAAACGAGCCGCCCAAAGAAGCAAACAAGTGCGCCGATCTTTCAGACCGGCGTTTTTCTGTTTTGTCTTTATCGTTGATCGCGCGACACTGGACGTATGACGTTGGGCCGTCAAGCGCTCAATTGCTCGCGACTAACTTATGTTACTTTTTTTTTTTTTCCGCTGGGACGGGAAGCGAACGGGGTGTAGCGGTGAAAGCCGGCGAAAGCCTTGAAACGTCGTTAAGCGACACGGTTTCTTTTCACGCCGAAAAAAAAACGCAGAGAGAGAAAAAAAAAAGTTGCTGCGCGCGCAACTGACCTCCAGACATGCCTTCACAACTTCGAACGAATGAACCAAAACACCGTACTCGCGCGTCGTTCGTTGAAAGTGCGATCACGGCGTAATCAGTTGCTCAACCTCTGCCGTACGCCTCATAATCGAAAGCAGGAAGCGCGCGCATTGGCGAACGTAAAAGCGCGACCGAAAACGCGTTCACGAGTTTCAATTTGTGTCACGTACCATAAACGATGTCGTGTTTCCCGTGCAGGCACAGGCAAAGTTTGAAATGCCGCGAGCTGTCGAGGCGCTGGACTGGATCAAAGCCGTCACCGAGCTCGACCTGGATCCACCAAACTCGGAGAAAGGCTTTCAGGACCAGCTGGACTTTGCAGACGTCTTGAAAGATGGGACAGCGCTTTGCACGTAAGCACGCTGCGTGCTGCACGGTTGCAGCGTACAAGCACGGCCCATCCGAAACTCGCAGTGTCGTAGGTCACGTGTCAATTATGATTTGCAAAAGCTTAAACTTGATCCAACGTGGCATCAGCTAGGTACTTTAGTGACTTACTGCTAACTTCGATGTGTGAAATCTCATGCTGCAACCGAAGTTGTTTCGCATTGAAGTCGCCTGTCGGCGCGATTGCAACCGTTTAAGCGATAACCTGTGTGACATCTACAGCAGACTTTCATAATACAATGCCAACAAGAAATGTGATCCAATGTGCTGAATTATATATATATATATATGACCTTTTGCTGCTGCTTTAATATATTTACATTGCCAGAGGTACATCTACATAATTTACTATTCTTTTTCACATTGTTTACAGGCTTATTAACAAACTTCAACCTGGTTCTGTGCCAAAGATTAACACAATGAAAGCACCATTCAAACAGGTAGGGGTTCTTATTTTGACTTGATGTCATTTGCATGGCTGATGTGACGATTTTTCAACTGTGCAGAGTGGAAGGCTCGAAGTTGCATTCATTCAGCACCCTCACCACATGTGTGCCGTCACTAACAATGGAAATTTTAAAATCTTTTTCACAGAGGGAGAACTTGGAAATGTTTCTCAAAGCCTGTGAAAGCTATGGGCTCAAATCGCACGACCTTTTCCAAGTGAACGATTTGTATGAAAGGAAAAACCTTTACATGGTAAACAAATTTCGTGTTTGCAGTGTACATTTCATGTCTTTGTGCCATCTTTTTTGCACCATTGCATCTAGAATAAATTTCCAGTGCATTTTTTTACTGAACTCGAAATAATTTCATCTTTACTGCATTTGCAGGTTGTCAACTGCATGTTCGCGTTAGGTGGTTTGGTAAGTTACGTTTTATATATGTGAAAAATAGATGGGAGGGAGGGGAGTATTGGTCAGTTTGTGTGTGTATCCTTAAAGAAAAAGTCTTAGATTTTGTGGTTGACGAATTACTATAGGTAATGTTTGGCGAGACATAATTGTTCATAGTACGATCCTTGGCAAAACTTGGTGATTATGGGGTAATATTACGCTACAGTGAAGTGACAGCTATTTTCCCATCAATATAGCACACTGGTGTAGTGAATGGCTATTGCACTCAACATGCATATCTGAAATGATAACGATGCACACAATAATTACTACACATTAAATGCTTGTTATATGAGGTGATGAGATTTGGTGCAAAGCCAAAGACAAGACTTAGACAGTGCTTTAACTATCCATATTTTCTCAAGTTTATCTTCTTTCACTGCTTGTCTCGTTCATATTGAACTGAGTGCAGAATACATCCTACAAGCACTACGAAAACTGTAACCCTACGATTCACCAATGCACCTCCTCACTGAACTCTTCCTCAATTGCTAACTTGGTAAATTGCAGATAGTGCCATGCCTTGCCTGAAATCGATACCCCATTTGATAACACCCATTGGCTGTCTCTCCTGATTGCATACAGTTATTCAACAATGCCCCTTGACAATTCTTATAGCAAAATATTTCGTGAGAAGTATGTAGGCTTCACATGGAGGGGGGGGGGGTTTCAGCACCAAGCTTAAAGTAACCTCTCACCTTTTCCTGAGAGTTCAGCATTGGCATTCCTTTCCTGTGTAGGCGCAGAAAAAGGGATACCCAGGTCCCACAATTGGAGTCAAGGTAGCCGATGAAAACCGACGAGGCTTCACCAAGGAGAAACTGCAGCTCGGCAAGACCATCATCGGACTACAGTCGGGCACCAACAAAGGAGCATCTCAGGCTGGGATGACACCATATGGTGCATCGAGGCAGATCCTGCCGGACGGCCGATGAACTGACTGGTCTGTTTTCCGTGCCCCCTGACAACGGTGAACCAATCCATCTCCGCATCCATCTTTCTCCCGCACCATCGAATTTATGCAGAAAGTGTTCTCGTGCGATGCATCTTCCTTCGAAGTGTCGTTCGCAAGCGGCTGGACGCTTGCTGGTGGTATGTGCCAACTTCTGCAATAGTAGACGTGCATTTATTTCGGCCGGCGTGCTCTCCCGTCGTCTTTGACCGGCCCTCTGTGGTTTTACACTGGCTTGTTGCTCTGACAGATCTTCCACCTGCGGCGTGCTTCACAGTGCCTTCATCCCTTGAACCTTCTAGTTTGTTGCACCAGCCTCGTACAAGTTGCAGAACCCTTTCGTTTACTTTTTGTCGCCGTGTCAGTGTTTCCGAAGTGTTGTCTTCACCTTGAATTCTCGGGGAAGGCTTAGTATTGAAATTAGGATTTTGAAATTTAAAATAAGAAGCCGTATATTGACGTGTTGAGTATGTGTGTTAGCTTTTGCTGTTGCTTCATTGAAAATAAATGCTGAAAGCAGAGAAAGGCCAGCGTTGGCTTGTTCATAGACTGTTCTTTATTCCTCCAGACTTCAATAGCAAAAACACTACTATGCTATGCTGAACAAAATCATGTGCCTTCGGTTTGCATCACTGAACTGCATTTGACTAACAAGTTCACTCCAACTTGAAATACAAAGCATCAATAGTATCTGGGGGATAGTCAAGAGGCTTTGGGCAGGGATAAACTTAATGAGTAGCCTAACGAGTCTACAAGTCTCCCTTGAAACGACCTCCATGTTGTTTCGAAAAAAAGGCACACATCAACTGCGCATGCCAAAAACGAAGCCTGCTAACGATGCATAACAAAAGAACGTCTGTGCATAGTCATCAGAGGCGTGCTGAAAGAAGTTTACAATATTGACGAGGGGGATCCCGACACGAGTTGTTTGCATTGCATAGAACACACATACTTTTGCGCGGTAACTTACAAGGAAAGAAAGTGCGCATACCGTGGGCCTTGATTACAATCTTCCTCATACAATAATTTACTTGCACACACACACATGGACTTCTCATTCTGTTCTATAGCGAAAAAAAAAAAAAAAAAGACATTCTGCTTTCAGGACGAGTCCTAAAAAAAAAAAAACATGAACTAAGACAGCAATAGAGCTGGCCATCCTTGGGAGCACCAACATCCCGCAACAATTAGCATTCTCAAAATAATTTAAAAAATGGAGCTATAACGAGCGAACGCTGGAATCATGTTGGCACAACAGACAACTCATTCAGACACTGTCAACCTGAGTAGACTCGTATATACAGGGCACAAATGACAAGAGGGTCAGACAAACAAACACAAAGAAACACGGTCTTGCATATCATTTCATTATGTACAGCATGCTATATACAGATGTAAAAATAACCTGCGGCGGAAGAAGTTGAAGGTAAGGGAAGCGGCTGGGTCCGACCGTGGGCTGTGAGCCCATACGCACGAGAGGCTAACGTCTATCGAGGTGTGCTCCAAGGCACAACACGAACAGTGCCCAGACATTCAATGTGCATGCGCTAGCAGTTTTCATAGGCCTAGCGACGAACCAGGGGCCGCAAAGTGGTTTTCCTCCACAAGATGAGCTGGAAGGGACCTTGGAAATTATCTGTTCAGTGTGACAAACTCGCAATGAACCTGCAGAAACCTAAATGGTGGTCCCCAAACAATTGTAGAGTTTGTCAGAGAATCCAGTCTTAAGCACAACTGTACTGAGATGCACCACTTTTGGTGATAATTCCACTTTAGCACAATGTTGGCACCCGTCCGAATGTAGAGTCGAGTGCAAAAGTTCGAGGACCAGAGTTGCTGCTAAATTTTTTTTCTCAGCCTAGGCATAAAGGCTGAAATCAGGTATACTGCCCATGTGCGCCTGCTTGACCAGTGCCATGCTTTTATACAATTTCACGTTGCACGCCTTTCCTAGAAGAAAATTAAATTTTTTGTTTTTTGCCTATGTTGTGGTCTCTAGATTTTTGCACTCGACTTTGCCTACTTGCATTTATTTGCTGAGTACATGGCATTCAGGGCCGCGATTTTGTAGTGATGCCTTCCACTTCAATCTATGCCGCTCTTATCATGCACTGTTCACGGTCGGCTGATCTTATTGATAATGCAAGCAGGCAGACTGTCGCTATGATCAATGATGAAGTGCAAAAAGGAATGGCATTGGAAAAGGCATTGCTACAAAATTGCGGCCCAGCTTTACAACCTACTACTGCACTAGAACTATGCAACGTGGAAATAATAAACCTATGAACTTTCTTTTTTCACTGCGTTGTTCTTGTGGTTTAGACACTGGTGCTTGTTAAAGGAAAACGCACTTGAATGCCATGGATTGAGCAAATGGTATTGGTGTTATGATTTTTGAAAAGGTTCACAACTGCTCACGATGAAAAGCTAATATGTTTAATTCTTGTACACCGCCGCCACCACAGAAAGGGGCTGGCCGAAACCCCGAGTGAGCACCATGCTTGGCTATGCCAAGCTCTTGTTTGCAGAATTGCATCCTGTTTGGCATGTATGGCACAAGAAAATTGGTTGAGGGCAGTCAGTGTGATCCCTTTCCATGACCGAGAAAATTTACAATGTTCGAGCATGTCACGGTAACTGTATTTGCACTGTCAGTCAGACAAGTGTGCTTAAAATTTAACTCTGCAGCACCCCTTATATCGTACACGATACAGACAAGCCAAGATCGGTACGAAGTCGCAAGGCGACCTGATAGCACTATGGTGGTTGCAATGTTAAGTGATAGCACTTGAAGACTACAATGAAAACAGATAGAAAACCTTAGTGCCTTTCCAACTCTTCAGCATTCAGCTTAAAATGTGAAATGTGCTACACGCCGAAATTGTGGTACAATGTACAAATTGTGCTGCCATTGCAGGGAGTAAGACTTGAGCGCACAGCGCTTCCGTAAAGTGAGGATACGGAAGGATGCAGCCGCCGCCATAAAGACGGCCTCAAAACGTAGCTCCACAGAAACTTTACACATAAGGACCCGCTTTTGAATACATGAGTTTGCACCATTCATTACTCATTTGGAAATAGAAGCTGCCAACAAAATTTATAAAGAACAAGTGCGGTTGCCCAGCAACCTAAAAGTTATGAGGGAAGCACCTCGGAAATGTGTCTGGTTTCTAACCTACAGGCAGAGATGTAACGTCAGCGACATGTTGGCAGTGACGCTCGGAGCCCTTGGCAGAGGCCCAAGCTGTCGGGATGACATCACACAGCGTGTGCTTGTGCTTTGTCCGCTAAGCAAGTGCAGGCAAGGCTATGTAGCAGTAGGGCAACTCAACAATGACAAGCCGGAGCAGCGTGCGATTCGCTTGTCTTCCAAGGTCTTTTACATCAGTGTGCAACAGTAGGGGCCTCCCAGGCCAATTTTGCTAGCAAGAAGGCTAATGGTGGCCTAAGTAAAGGCTTCAGTCTTTTAACAATGTTGCGCCTAACTAGACACACCAATAGGCAAGCTGCATATTTGTAAACAAATGGGACATCATGATGCATGGCATACATAAGCACCTACTCCGGTCCTATATGCATACAGGCAGAAAGAGGGGGGATAGAAAGGGCTATTCGTCCCTCATTCTCTATGCAACACTCTCAATCCATTCAACCAAAACCTTTCACAAGCCTGCCATCAAATATCAATTCAGTATTCCAAGAAAACTTGTGCCAGCGGAGTTTGTGGTAACTCTGCCAATGAATTCAGCCTATGAGGTCATATGCACGTGTCACTCCATGAGGACTGCCATCTCTCTTGGCTATGCCGAAAGTGATGACAATGCCGCGATATGAAAACCTTTGTCGACGTTTTAAATAGGGCCGATCTGTGTCGCAAGCTACCCATACTGGCAAAGTTCACGCAAGCTGTCTGCATTGATATCATATCACAGTGACGAAAGAAAAATAAATGAAGGTGCTTAGAACCCCGCGTGTTCCTCCACTCTGCAGGCAGGGCCAATGTGAAAGGGAACGCTCCATTTGTATCTGGACTAACAGTTTTCCTTGCTTTTGACAAAAAAGTCCAAATACAAATAAGGCCTCCCCCAACAACAGGGAAGCTACATGGCAAGCATTGGCAATGTCTGACGTCACATTTCTAGTAATCATAGACCAAATAACAATAAGGTGTCCCTGTTCCCTTTCATGCTGGACTACACTGTATATATTTGTCGATTAACATGTCACCATGCAATGGTATTTGCCACCGTGGAATCGTGCAACTCTGAGTAATTTTCGTGTTTGACTTTGGCAGCAGTTTTGTTCGTCATGCACAAGCTTGAAGCTTGCCTTTCTTTGCACCTAGTACCATTTAAAAGCCATGGGATGCAGCTTTGTACTGTATTTTCCCGTGTGTAACCTGTGCTCCCAATTACAACAGCCCGAAAAAAAGTCTTAAATATTCATGCGTATCACCCCCGAAATAAGTGCATAGAACATTGCTCAAATCTTCAAAAAAACAATTTCTAGCCGCAGATGCACAGCTTGTCCACGTCGTATCTTCGGTCAGCGGCATAACACTGTCGCATTAATATATCTTCGGCCAGCCCTTAACGCTGTTGCGTTAATAGTACTGCGATGAATAGATGATTTCAGGCTTGCAATGTCAGCTGATAAGAACCATCCGCTCACCAGGAATACCACTGGCTGTTGCCCTAGTTCTTGCATTTTTTTGTTTTTCGTAAGACTCCCAGACTTTACTTTCAGTTCCATGAAGTAATCTGACGGATGAAGCTACACAAACTTGTGAATAGGAGCAGCTAGCTATCCCACTGCGCAGAACAATGAAATCTGCGGCAATTGTGGGCACTTCCAGTGCGCTCAGCACAGGTGAAGTGCAGTATGAAGAAGTATACACAATGAATAGATGAAACGAGTGACACCACACTGCAGAGGACGAGTGTGGCGATTCGAAGAGCTCGCATCTCCGTCTCTTTCTAGCCTACCACACAATGAAAAGTGAAATGAAAGTTTTTCATGATATGGTGAATCACCCACGACGTACGTCAACCACCCTGGATCTCCGAAGCGCGTGGGCGTCCCCAACACAAAACACTTGCGAGATAACAACTACCCACAATGTTGACACCGGTGAGACCTTGTGCACCCCCTTGGCAGTGAAGTGGTGTCGTCCGCACCCGTGTTGATGCAGCGCGGCACGCACGTGATAGAGGGCCCGGGAACGCAATCACTCCACAAGGACTGGCAAGTGTCACCTCCTCTGAGATAAACTATCGGCAGTGACGCCTGCATCCAAGAGTCAGTACATCACACCTTCTTGGCAGTAAAACAGTTTCTCCAAGACCACACAGCCACGGTGCGCATTATGCGGGGGGTGATGAAAGTGGCTGCGAGTGTTCACCGCACAGCTGCAGCGTGCACCTCTACACTGGCTTGGAAGGAGTTTCGCCTCCCCATGGTCGCTGGGTTCTTCGGAAGCCTTGTGATGGAAGGGTCGGGAAACTGCGTCAGCTGTTGCTGTGCGGGTGATGAGGCCCGACTGCTCAGCGACGGCTGCGGTGCTGGCGGCGAACGCCCCTTCTCCTTGCTTGTGAGCAGAGGCTCGAAGTACTGCAGATGTTCAGAGTCTTCATGTGGCGTCATCGTGCTGTAGCCGTGGTCGCTGTCACCGCCGGGCGGGCGGCGGTACGCTGTGTTGACACGATACGGCGACACCACCACCCTGTTGTCATAGGTACAGCCAGCTAGGCTGAGGTTGTGAGGTCCCACTGCAAGCAAGGCAATGTAAAATTGACACGTGAAGTACAAAGCGACATTGTGATGAGCGCTAAATATCTGCTCACCTGATTTTTGACGTCCCACAGCTACATTCGAAGAATGGGAAATGCTGCAGTTGAAGCCTAGGCTAATTCTGAGCTTAAATTGTTTCTAATCATCAGAAGAAGCCTTTTTTGTGTCCAATGTGGACAGAGGCCTGACCAAGTGGTCTCCGATAATCCCCGTCTTGAGTCAGAAAATTTCATTCAATGCCTGAAAATTCCCCGATCTCATCACACCACCTAATCTTTTGCTGCCCTTTACAGCATTTCTATTCTGTTGACATCCATTCTACTACTACTAAGAGACCATTAGTTATCTCTATAGGTGCTATCATTACCTACCTAAGTCTATTACTTCTCAATCTCGACTAAGATAGTGTATATTTTTAGTGTGTGCTTCCTGCAACTGTGAAACAGTGTGCACCGTTCCCAGTGACACTGTTACAGAGCATGGCATTACTAACTTGTAAAATAGACTTGTGAAGCTTAAAAGTGTTCAGTGTTTCCAAGTATCAGTTCATTTTTTTCAGCAGGCACTTCAAATTAATCTTACAAACGTAAGCTAAAGCAAGCTGTGCTATGTCACAAACATTGCAAAGAGGACTTTGTCCACGGCAGTCCGGGGGGTATTGAAAGCCTTTCAAGGATTTCAAGAGTCTTCAGTCTGTCCCTGCATGACACTGAACAGCCTAAACACTGCTAACTGCCACCTAAGCAGACATGTGCAGGCGAATGAATTTTTTTTTTTTTTTTTGTGACACAGACCGCTGTATGCTAGTGATGTCTGTAAATTTCAGTGTATCTAGTTAAAATTTTCCTCTACAATCAACCTTCTCTCTGTTTTGCAAAATCACCCACGGTTGTCTCCACTCATTTTGCATAATCTTAACGGGCCCCCTAGATGCAACGAGGAAACTCACCAGGGCTGGGACTCGTGTGGAAGTCCGAGTCGTCAATGTCATGGAAAACCTGGCCTCCCTGAAGAGGCGCCGCTGGGTACGACAGGGCATACTGGCTTGACGAGCTTCGTGTAACACGATTCTTGTAGCAGTACACCAGGAAGGCAATCAGACAGAATGCTCCAATCATGCCACCTGCCACTGGTCCAAGCGGAGTGCTGCGGATGTACGGGAAATCTTCCTCGAGAGCACCTGCAAAGAAAGGGTGATAATCTGTGTAAACTGGCCAGTGGACAGCTTGCAGCAATAACAAATAGCTGCTTGCACGTTTCCGATAACCTCTCCCAACATAAACTTAGATTTGATTGATTGACTGATTGGTTTTAAAGTCTTTAACTAAATCTGAGGGTAGGAGAGATGTAGTGGAAGGCTCCAGATTAATTCTGACCATCGGCGTTTCCTTAACCTGCCCCTACATTTACAAGTACATGAGTGTTTTTGCATTTCGCCCCCCATCGAAATATGGCTGCTGCAGCTAGGAGCAAATTTAGGGTTTTTTGAGTGCAGTTAGGATCACAGTTCTCAAGACTTGCTAACACAACTTTGCTCAAGGCTGCATTTCCTGACTGCGTTTACGCCAGGTGCCTCAGACAATTGCCGATTGAGGTATCTAAACCTGCTCAAGTCCTACACAAAGCAGGGCCAATGTTGGCCCAATGTGTGACCAACATGCCCAAGTTCAAACCAACATGGGTTCTATGTTATTTCTAATCACCTTCACTGTAACCAGACTGCATCAAAAGTAGGTAGATATACTATTTCAATCTCAAGTAACACAGTATGTGCGAGTCCATGCAGGTCTCCATATTGGACCATATTGGCTACACAACGGCTTACATTGCCCATTCAAAACCACTAAACTATGTGGAATGCTACGCAGGTGGATTCGAGAAATGAAGCCTTGAACAGACTTGTGCTCGTTAATGTTGAGAACAGTGAACCTAGCCCACAGTGCACAAGGAGCTGCACTTTTGTGTAATCTAGCTAGCACTCACAACTTCATTTCCAGCCATAAGAACATGAACCAAGAGGTCATGTGGTCCCAACCCTCACCAATTATTTCATCCGCATAAGGCGTCCTGGCGCCCAGAACACCACCAAAGCACTTGGGTTGCTCGTGGCAGAAGGGCGTCTTCAGTGCCGTCTCCCCATCCATGTCGACAGAGCACCACTCACAGCCCAGCACGCCCGAACAGTCCCTGCAAGATGGCAGACAAGGCATTGCACTGATCGTCACACAGGATATACGACAAACAAGAAGAATAAGATCTGAGGGACTATTTTTTTTTTAGTTACAACCACACCAAGTGATATGAAGGCATTTCTTTTTGTACACAACCATCATGAACTGAAATGGCTAGAAATGTATCAGAATTTACTTCTGTGTGCCGCCATTCAAGGGTGCAAACCAACAGTGCTGCATACCAGCTGGACAAACATCTTGTTGTCCCAGGAATTCGGCATTAAAGTCTTGATCACACCAATGCAACTCATGCTGATGCATACAGAAATGCATCAAATCTTGCAGTCTATTCGGGCTCATTCACATCGTGGGCAATGCCCACCAGCACCAGCTAGAACAATTCTAAACAGCAGCTCAAGAATTCTGCTTCTGGTGGCAGCTGCATGGTGTTAACCAAGTGTTTCAGCTGTGCTTCCGGTAAGGTGAAAATAGAAATTTAAATAATACCACAAATAAGGTATGTAAATACTTTTACTGTGAACCGCGAATGCAGCACTGACAGCCAGACAATATACAGCAGTACTGAAGTATCTGCGAAAAGCAGGTAAAGAAACACTTGCTAGCTTTAAAAAGGCGCACAAGTGAGGATAGAACATCTTGCGGGCCTACTGCGTGGCTGCAGTACAGCTTACGCCTGCAATGACTAGTCAGAAAGATGAGATAGGGAAGAAAGTATGCACATTTACACCAGAGAAAAACTATTGCGGTCTCTCCTGTGAACAAACTGTAACTTGCACACGCCATGAAGAAGCAAACAAAAAAAGTTGCTGATGCATAATCACAGTGGGGGAAAAAAAAAAAGGCGTGCAGTTCGGAGTTAGTTTCATGCTCAAATAAACAAGAGGCACGTTGGGTATCCTTCAGCCATGCCAAGAAAATTGGGGCTCACTTTTCACTCATCCTCGAACTGCATTCGCTGTTGAAGCACTGCAGCAGCAAGTCGAAGTGGTAGCTCTCCAGCTTGGGCAGCTGCGGGGGCCTTGCAAAGCGTGGGCAGTTGCTACTCCTGAAATGCGACAGCGTGCAGCAAAAAATCACAAACTGCACAAAGAGAAAACCGGGAGAACAACAAGCTGCCATACTAAAATATTGCGTACACAGTCCCAGTCCATATGTTTTCTGTGCCTTCTATGAAATTTCTAAATATTTTCCATTATTTCCTTAAGAATAATAAGGAAAACACACAGAATTATTGAACTTCACATGGAAACGTTTTAGTAGCGCCGGCCTGAAAAATGAAATGAATAATGAGAGACCGTCACTGCCTCTATTCATGAAACTCTTCACAGCGACTGTGGACTGCACCTTGGAATTCGAACTTCGATATATATATCTGCCGCAGTGAAATTTTATTCCTCCTCCGATCAAGTGCCCCAAAGATGTTCTGCTGTCGAAGGTACTACAGCTGTGCAAGCGCAAATTTGTATATTCATATTGTTACGTTGCGGAAATAACATGGAAAGATTTGTTTATAATATTTACAAGAAAGGCAACGATAAACATGATGGCTGCCTACACCGATTTTACCTTGACACATCAAATCTTCCTTGCGACTTTTGTGCCACTCTTCGTTGTGCTGTAACATAACCCCTGGCTATAAATGTGCAGTCTTGGCTATAAAAGTGAACTCGCGGCAATGTAAGGCTTCAGCCAAGACACATTACAACATCAGTGGGGACATGCAAATCCAGCGGAGCGACCTTTAGTTGACGTCACCAAGCTGACGCAATATTGTGTAGGGCCCTTTATAGTGCGGTAGCAGCTCTTCAGACAAGAAGATGCAGCGACATGGCGTCCATAGGAAGACTAAGGAGCTAGTGGGAAATCGTCTAAGTGAAATCTGGTTTCGGCACTGCTCTTGGTTGCGCATAATAATATATTGCCTTTAGTCAAGGGTAAAATGAATGCCGACCAAAAACATTAAAAGAAACCAAGACGTTTGAACAAGGCCCTCATATGGGAGTCGAAACGTCTTGGTTTCTTTTCTTTTAATGTTTTTGGTCGGCGTCCGTGTTACCTTTGACTATGAGCAATCCCGACTAGACGAGTTTTCGCCGAACTGGTATTTGGTATAAGTAATCTGGTAAATAAGCAAACAAAGAAAGCAGGTAAAGACAGAAGCAACGTCTTGCAAGTGTGTGGGACCAGCGTGCAGGGACGTACCTGTCTTCGTTGTGTGCCAGGTCGCCAGTGCAGAGGTTCATCTGCAGAGGACACTCACATGGGCACTCGCAATCACGCTGCTCCATGCGATGGCAGTTGAGGCAGAGCCTGTCAACCTGATTAGCAGAAGAAAGAAAGCATGCAGCACACTGCAGTCATGGCTTCCACAATGCCATACAATAAACCATTGCTACATACAGTAAACTCACATTAACAAGACCCTTACGGGACTGCAAGATTTGGTTGAATTATCCGCAAGGTTGAAATTAAAAAAAAAAAAAAAGAATCTTAGTGGTAAAATGAACTGATTCAATTTTTTTTTTATTGCTTGAAGTATTCTGCAATGCCTTTTTGCTTCTTCCTCTTGAAGCTCGAATCAACCAGCATGCACCAAAGAGCGCCGAGATCTTTAAACGCTTTCTCGGTGTTGGACTGTCACATTGCTGACAGTGTCATCGTTGGTTAGTGGCCCACAAACTTCAACGCTCGTTGGTGCATTGGTGCACTGTCTCATCAATTTCTTGTTTACAAGGTTTTTGTAACTGTTGCATACATGAGGGTGCGCCGGTAAAGGTCAGTGGGGTTTAATTAACATAAGTGGCATGGTTTTCTGTTCGAACTAAATGAGTGTTCTTTTGATAATAATGCATGGCGTTTTGCCATGACTTTCCAGTGCATTCAAATTAAGCAAAAAAAAAAAAAAACACAAACCAATGAATCGAGGTCGAATTAACAAGCGTCGACTGTATTTTCCTTTACTGTTGGTCTGCCTTGAACAAAAGGGAGAGTTTGACAAGGCAGCTTTTTGCTTTCGAAATCAGAAAGGAACAGTCTTCACTAGGTAACGGTTTAGAAAAGTAGTTGACTCTCATTAATTCAAAACATCTAGGAATTGCAGATTTTGCTTACATTATTAGAAGTTTCAGCTTTCTAAAATTCGATAGGATATGGTCAGAATCAGAAATACAGGATTATCAGCATAAACTGAAATGTGAACAGGTGACCAGAATGCATGTTACACATAATTACATGGATGTGCAACACACAATCATTCCATAGCATGTTTCTAAGCCCGTTTTGGGGTCTGAATTAAGGCACTGTTACAAGTGCAGTCAACCTGGAAATTGAACAACGAATTGGAGTAGTTTTGCTATTGTTTGCATCTGAAATTATGCTGATAGTACACATTTGCGCTAATGTTTGTGTCTGAACACATACACAACCAGAACAGGTACGCGTATACAGATGTGTGCACGACCTCATCGCTCTTTCGTTTAATTGGCGAGATTCTGTAGTGGCACCCACCAAATTCAGTATGGTCTACTGTTAAAGGGAACAGGCAATTATTATTCTGCCACTGATTATTGCCGAGATATGGCATCAAGGCCAAGCGACTAATTTTGTCTGCATAAATCTATATCCAGATGATTTTATCGGACGCTTTTTTCCAATAAGGGAAAATAAATGTTTGAGCTATATAGGTTCTGTATTAGCATTCAGGTGTTTCACGAGTTGTTTGTGCTGTACAACTTCCCTAATTGTAGCCCAAGAATGCTCTCTTGCAAACCATTTTCCACCACATTCCTTTCACCTGGAAAACGTAACAATATGCAGAATATTGGAATCCTTGTTCTCAAGAAAAATGCTCAAAATGCACTAAAATCACAGCAGGCCTACCGATCTGAATTGACTGCTACTACAGAGTTATGACGCATTCAAATTACCATGAGCCTGCCGTACATGTGCACCAGCCGCAATTCATTAGCACTGAAATACAGCCACGAATCAAGCAACAAACGCTTCGACAATCGAAAGGCGTTGCTACTAACCATGCTGCATGGGCAGAAAGCCCTGACAGTGTCACATGTGTGGTTGACGATGCCCAGGAAGGCGTTGGTTCCAGGGATGGCAGTGATCTGTAAAAAGTGAAAGCAGAATGGCAGCATGACGATTAAACATACTTTTAAATAGTGAGTGGAGTAAATGGAGGGGGGCAGGAGTGGCAGTTACATTATATGTAGTACTTCAGTCATGTTTCCACATTTGTGGATGCAAATTCTTTTAGTGAATTTCATTCAGTAGTGGCAAGGGGAAAAAAACAAAAATGGCTGTGGCTCAGCTAAGGTTAAGCCCAGGATGCGAAGCATACTAGCCTTTATTTTAGTTGTTGAACCACTGTTTAGCCTGGTGAACTGCTGTTGCTTGACTATATTTGGTTCGGCTAGACGAAGAAACAACTCATGCGTTACTCTGCTTCGCCTTCAAGAGTGGAACGCGACAGCGTTCCCGTCGACCCGCCAAGGGGTGTAAGACAATGGGTCACGGCGCAGCGACTACGCGCCCCGCATTGGACGCGGTGAGCGTCGAGCAACGCAGCGTTCGGCGCGGCAACGAAATGTGCGCCTGAGCAAGCGACACACGCCTGAGCCTTAGAAACAGCTCGTTTCTAAGGCAACACCGCATTCACTAGAGGCGCTTTTGTACCGCTTTGAAGCATCGTACTCGTGGCTCAGTGGTAGCGTCTCCGTCTCACACTCCGGAGACCTTGGTTCGATTCCCACCCAGCCCATCTTGCAAGAGTTGAGCCAAAGCCACCTAGAAACAAGCGCAGCTGCTTATATACCGCCGCGACGCCGCGAGCGACGGCGCGAGTTGGAGTCCCGTTTCTCCTCTGTCGTGACGTCACGGTGTCACGCGGTCAGCCTTGAAGGTGACGCCGCAAGCGACGGCGCGAGTTGGAGCCCCGTTTCTCCTCTGTCGTGACGTCACGGTGTCACGTGGTATTGAAGGCGACACCGCCGCGCCTGAGGAGCTGGGTTGAGCTCTAGTAATATGCTTCGCATAAAAGAAATCAAGAAAGTAAATTGAGCTGTAGGTCAATTGACCTACAGCTCAGTTGATCCTTCTATTTACCCAATGTTACGCCAGTTCACTACAGACTGCACAGCATGCTACAACACATGACGACTTTCCTACGGTCACTACCGTATGTTCGATGAAACATTCAAAATGTGCGTTAGAAGATCAGCAATGGTGAGGCAGCTCAACTTGCCTTCCTCATTGTTCTGCAGCCAATTAAATTGCAGATGTGATTTGGGCCGGTGATTCAAATCTTTTTATGAAAAAAAAAAAGTGTGACTTTACTGACTGTATACAAGGCCAGAAATTAATTACTCCGCAATTACGAGCACTCACTATAAAGGAGAAATAATATAGCTACTATTTTTGCTTTCCTTTAAGACAGTCTGGAGCACTTTGGAATAAATTACGTGATTTTGATACATTTATTGACAGCGCATTGTAATTTCTGACTGAAAAGGCTATGGTGCCTTATGGTAGTGTTGCCAACTGCACCAAGTCTTCGGCTTGTTCAGAAGCAAAAACTGCACTTGTAGCAGACGGTGAACTCAAGTGGATTTCACACGGTATCTCATGGCACAATTTTCGCAAATGAAAAATACTATTTAGCAAACAGAAGTCAATTTCAACTGATGTCAGTAGAATAGTAGCATCGATTTGCAATGCCTAGACACCGCTGTTTTCGGACATGAGCTATTGCAACAAGTCACTTAAGGCTTTCGCCTAAAAAATGACTACACTGTCTTAAGTGAACATGACGCATGAAGTTTCGGCTGTGCCGAGCCTCACCTGATATTTGGCACAGTGCTCCCCGTGGACTGAGTTGGTGAGGATGCCCTCAAGACTGGTGTTGAGCTGAAAACAAGGCAACCAGGATAAGTTTTAGTTTGCTTCCCTGAATTTGCTTCCCTGATGCATAGTTGACGAAAAGTAATATGCAATTAAAAAATGGACTGTAACAAATTTCACTCCGCACTGTCGTTGCTGAAACGGTCCACGCTGTGAAACGCTAGTTGGAGCTCACAAACTGGATAACTGACTGGTGACTCCTTAGCCTTGGTTCTGTTTTTATTGTGACATAAGATAAACAAAATGTGGCTCAATAAATGAAAACAGCTCACCTTGTAGAAGCGCTGCACCGTCCAGTCCCCATAGTTGTTGCACTCTTTCTTCTTCACAAAGCCTTTGTGATTGGTGATGTCACTGACAACGAGGGGCTCCTGAAAAGTGGTAAAGTGGAATGAAAATGGTTTAGCACGAAACAACTTGAAGGGGGGAGAGGTAAAACGTACCCACACAAGCATAGAAAGCAAGGACAGAGTAACTCACCTTGCGCGTTATGTGCTGCTGCTCCAAGCCCGTAGCTCTGAGGGTAGGCTCCATGAGGCTTGGGTGGGCGATCAGGTACCCACGATCATCAAGGATGAAGCATCTAGAAACACAAGGTGCAGATAAATCACGCCATTTCACAGTTCAGAGGTGACAAAGGTGCCACTATACATCTTGACATCTACAGTGCCAAACTGCAATGCGGACACAGAACACAGACACGCTGTGATGAGAAATGTCTCCTTATGGCAGACGTAACACCAGCAACAAGAGACAGTGCATTGCGGTGTACAGACACGTAAAAAAAAATTACAGGATGTGGAGTCCGCAAAAAAGCTAATTTTCCGTGGTGCATGGACTTACAGAATTGCATTCCGAGCAGCAGTCTGAAATAATACGTGCGAACAATGTTGCGCTTCTATCTAGCACAGACCACACGCACAAAGTATTCAGCAATTCAGCTTTTTCACAAGTCCCACATCTTGTTAACTTTTGAAGCTGATTGCACATTTGATTAGACTTTGTAATCCAAACACGGAAACTCTGATAACAGAGAGGTGTTAACGGCACGCGTGTTTCACCAGCTCGTGCAATCAGCAGGATGCTTTTCACAAGATATCATGTTACCAGGTATGACTGAACAATGCTCATACAAATACAGCACTTATGCTGCAGCTAGTAAGAAAAAATTGGAGGACGCTTAAGCTTCGCCTTCAAGAGTGGAACGCGACAGCGTTCCTGTCGACCCGCCAAGGGGTGTAAGACAATGGGCTACAGGGCAGCCATCACTTACGAGGCGCCCCGCATCGGACGCGGTGAGCGTCGAGCCATATGGTCGAGCAACGCAGCGTTCGGCGCAGCAACGAAACGTGCGCCTGAGCAAGCGGAACGAACCAAAGAACTCGGTATCTCGGAGGGGGAAATGATGCACGCCAGCCAAGCGTTGTGATCGGCACGGGCCGAAAGATAGACAGATAGTGATCTAAAGAAAGGAAGGCCGCATGATTCTGCAGAGGGAGCAAGGCGAAGTGTTGTCAGGGGAGAGACAGTCCATGCCGCGACCCGCCTCGCACCGGTCCTCGTACAGCGCCAATGCGCGCGTGGCGCGCCATCTGTCGGGCAGCGCCGTACATGGAGAGGAGGGGGTCTTCTATGTTTGCCGCAAGATGGCTCTGCGTGTGCGGAAAGCCCAGAAGAAATGCAGCGGAAACGCACTTCGCTACTCGTGTAATTGCGACTTCTGTAAGTTACATGTTCATAATTACCGATATACACCGCAGTATAACTTTCCACGGCTCGTTTCGAAGGCAACACCGCATTCACTAGAGGCGCGTTTGTACCGCTTGGAAGCATCGAACTCGTGGCTGAGTGGTAGCGTCTCCGTCTCACACTCCGGAGACCCTGGTTCGATTCCCACCCAGTCCATCTTGGAAGTTGCTTTTATTTATGAAGTGCCTGCCGTGATTTATCGCTCACGGCCAACGCCGCGGACGCCGACACCGACGCCGACGACACCGGCTTTTCTGCGACACGAGCTCCTTAACGCTATCGCGTTAAAATGTGCAGTGGGCACCTACATGACCCCTGTCCAGACATCCCATGCTCTTTTAAGTATGACATGACAGGCACGGCGGGAAGACGAATTACAAGCAATCACGAAGCAGTGCCGCTGTTTTAACACTTTAAACAGGCAAATGTCCTTCCTTGCTTGCAAAATACTGGCAAGGTTAAAGGTATAAGAGCAACATGTGGGCCATTAGACGATGTCATCACGAAGGGTTAAGAATCAATTTTAGACTCCCTGATGCTTTTCTTAAGTGTGGCCAATGTCCTTCTTGAAGCTTTTACAATTTAAACTGGTCACAACGTTAAACGACAGAGGAGAAACGGAATTAACACTCACGCTATTTTGTCCTGTTCGCAGATGTCCATGTTGACCGTCAGCAACTTGTAGAAGTAGCCCAGCGTCAGGTCCATTCCAATGACGGCAACAACCACATCTGAAGGGCTGTGAAGTGCATCCGGTCTGCATAGCAAATGTGGTTGCAGTGAGCTTGATAGTTGTGCCAGTCACGTGTACAGTCGTTACCAGACCTAATCTAAACAGTCAGGACAAATCTATAGAGGATTAACGCAGGCTGCAATAAGCAAACACTGACTGCTTTGGAAGCACCCTTGCAGGAAAAGCAAAGAAGGTGCTTAAAATGAGTGTTCTGGTTGAGTATGACGGAGGCTGTACAGTACACACACACGCACACTAGTGCATGCACGTGTACACATCACAAATGTGAAGAACATGCATTTGCATATATAACTGCCACTCAAGCACTACACTAACATCGTTGCAGACAATGTAGATGCCAGATCTGTGCTGTAGTTATATAAGCATTTAATTCACTAAGCTTCCATGGCTATGAAAGTTTACTTTTAAAACACACAAACCCATACATCTATACACACACTTGAATGTTCTTGTGGCTAAACATCAGGGAAAGAAAGAGAGGAAAAGAAAGAAATCCTAAAATGTAGCAATGTGCAACTCACTTTGCCTGGTAGATGGTGTGGCTCAGGGTGACTATGTACCCAGCGCCTCCCATGTCCAGGTAGGGGGCCGTGAGCACAACCTTGCCGGGGTGCTCAAGCGCGCGAGTGTACCATTCCCGCTCGGTCGGGTCGTAGCTGCGCTCTAGCACCGTGCCGGGGTAGGCCACCATCGCGCCACACGCTGTTGCTGCGTACCTGCGAGGAAAATGAACAAACGAACCAAAGCATGATTAGATCAAATCTTGCAAACTATTTATTGCTAGGGATTGTCACTACTGGAAGCGTTCCTTTCGCTTGATTCTGCATATCAGAGACGGTCTCCTTACAAATGTGGTATTGTTGGTTCTTTTTGTGCGCATGGCAAAAGCCAGGTGGAACAGGACAAGCCAACAACATCCTCATTACCGGCTACAGCAAATGACCTCCCATCTACTTCCTCAATCATAAACATAAGTATAAACACTACCATCCAATATTAACAGCAGTCCCTGAATGTTGTAGGCCTTACAGTATACAAAGTAAGGTCAGCGCAGGCATATATGAACAGCCCTGCTGATGACAAATGATGAGTGGACATTGAACAAGGTCACGCCATTCGGTCACGTCATGAGTAGAACACACCGCCAAATTTTACAGTACAGAATTCAAAAAGTTAAATTTTGTTGCATCTTCACTGCTGAATCAGGAGGTAGGCATTGCAGTGTTACAATGGTTGCATGGGCAAGTATACATGGGCCTCTTCACTTCTGAGGCTAGGATGTGTGCAACAGAATTTAGTTTTCCCTTGAATGTCGCACTCTGAATACTGGAAGGTGGTTGTTAGTGTGTATGAATAATAGGTGGCCGTCGTTTCATGGTGCCAAACAAGAGAATGTATTGGTTATTTACTGTGTTCGAAAAGTGTTGCAAGGCTACTTTTGAGTTCAAGAAAGCTCAACGAGCTTGGCATCCAGAAGATGCAGAAACTGTTTTCCTTCAAAAACATATTTAGGTGTCGCATATGTGCCATAGCGCAGCTTTGAAAATGTGTGTTCCTAATTGATGAAAAGTTGAATACAAACATTAAAAAACGCTTGAAACTCACCTTCGCACCACATGCTTGGTGAACTCGCTGCTCTCAAAGGTTCTCTTCCACTCGGAAGTGATGCGAGCAATCGCCAACACTTCGTCTCGCACATCCGGCTGTACCAAAAGAAAAGCGAATTCAACAGTGCTCACATCATAGCATGTAGAAAGAACACAGAATAACTTCAGGCCAGCAATCAGGCATAAGATGATTCCAGCATGACACCTGCAGCAGCGCTGCGGCTATTCGGCATAAGGACGGAATTGCTCATCATATGCATAGCCTTTGAATCTCTTGGCAACACAGAAAAGGAATCGCATACATTAATGAAAACTGAAAAAGCTGTTGGCTTCCACTAACCAGCCTGTTCAACTTCTACTCTGCTGTTCACAGTGCTTCGGAAATGAAGTTGTAGTGAATGTTACAGTAGTTCACTGACTTTATTTAGTATCCTTTAACACTTGGCACTACTGTGAAATGAGGTTATGTTGTACATAACTTCATGCCCTGCAACAGTAGCTCCAAGTAGCTCAATGGATTGAATACGATGCAATCATTCCTAAAAACAGACACACACTGAGGCCTCCCTAGCACCTCAATAGGGGTTTAAGGATAAAAGAAAGATTAAGAAGGCCCTGGTTTGTGTATTAGCTCGTCACTGTGATGTAGTCCACAATGACTTCATTGGTAACCATGAACAAATTTCTGCTAATGCAATCTGATAAGGTTTTCATAGTCATGAGGCAAATTTCTCGCCAATGCACGTGATCCTATGCACATATCGATGGACGGGAACACCTGTCTGTCACGACCATGCGACAAGCGAAGCCTTACCTTGAGTCCTGGGTTCGCAATCAGCATGGTGGTGTCTATGAGGTAGGCCATGTAGCCCTGCACTCGGGACTTTGTCTCTTCCTGGGACAGGTACTCAAAGGGCGACAGGAAGCAGGCCGCAGACAGGAACAGTGTACTGCCAGCTGCAGATGAACAGATTGCAAGTTAGATCAGCACACGTTCTATATCACTCGAAACAGTGCACAAACATCACCTTACACAGTCTGCAATCCCCGATTGGATGCAGTTCTGCAGAAATCCACAATGTGGAGGTTGACTTATGAGAGAAAAAGTGGCTGTCTATCTGAGTTTAACATGATATTGCTACTATGATAACCCATGTGGGTTCCATGGAATGAAAATTTTACAGCTAAAGAAACATTTGTCATGGGGTTCTGAACTGAGCTAGTTGACACATATTTACGTGAGTGCTTGTGGACAGGGTTAAAAGAACAGGACAAGATCAGACAACACAAGTGCAGCCTCTGTGCTCGTGTTGACTCTCGCGTTGTCTCATCCTGCTATATCTGCGATGTCCTAAAATATTCACTTGAAAATTTATCGTACTCCAGGAGTTGGACCCAGCACTACAGCTTGAATGGAGAAGGGCTATTAACTGTCTAACATCAGCAATGACTGTTGCTATCAGCAAACATTGTTGTCATATTGCAGGTCTCATGGTCCTGATGAGAAACTAATTTCAACACCAACACATGCAACTCTTTCACATCAAAATAAATAAATAATAATAATAATAATAATAATAATAATAATAATAATAATAATAAGAAGAAGAAGAAGAAGAAGAAGAAGAAGAAGAAGAAGAAGAAGAAGAAAGAGCCACCAATCTCTGCCTGTATACATTCAAAGAGGAGCCAATAATCTGCATTTTCTCTGGCATCCTGATGTGAAACAAAGGGTTAATGATGTAGATTAAAGCCAGAAAAGCTAGGTTTGTAGTGAGGAAAAGTGACAAAGGAAGGGAGAGGACTGAAAAACAAACGAAAGTTCAAACGAACAGAGCACTCACCTAGCGTAGAGAGCTGCTTCATGTGTCGACAAAGCTGAGGCGGAGACACGAGATCAAGTCTGTGGTAGTAAAACTCGCCCAGCGCATCGCCTGCTGTGGTGCCCCTCAGCACTGGCTGCTGTCGGCTTGGCTTCAGGCTCACAATGGCAACAATGTAGGGCGTACCAGCCACCTGCACAATAGGCGAAGGAAGGTGCGGCACGTCAGAGCACGGATGTGCCTGTTGCACATACCCAATGATGTCACGAGAGAATACATAAAATTCGGAGTATCTGCAAAACTTGGCATTTCCTCTTTTCCAGAGAACTTGAGTCAATGCGCAGCAATTCAATGCAAATAGAACAGAAACCTGGGAGAGTTCATGAACATTTGGGTGCGGCAGCGCTACTAATATGAAACTAGCAATTTGAGATATTGTTTAATTCAACCAAATCTGAAAATGTTTGTTGCCTAGCAATGCTTCTGAAGCCACTTGGTTAAATCAAACTCCCCTGGCTTCCAGAATCAGAGAAATGAGGCTAAGAATGACTGATGACACAATGTTCATCACACAGAAACAATCAATGCCAACACCTTACCACGGAAGCCTCGATTAAACGGAGACAGTCCAATCGACATGGCTGCCTCTACAAACAAAAAGTTCAAAAAGAAGAACAAGAAAAAAAAAAGGTGCTGGAGAGACAGACTCACTCTAGCCCAGCGGTAGACAACTTCAGACAACTGTTCTTCAGCTGGCTCGGCTTCAACCAGGTTTGTCGCACGATCAGGGGACTCCACCACTGATGCAAGCGTGAGCTTGTTCTCACCACTAGAGCCACTGTAATACCAAAAAAAAAAAAAGAAAAAAAAAAAAAGAAAGAAAACTCTCCTCAGTTGTGTTGGTACTGCAGGTGACAGTGGTTTCACATGTGAAGTGCTGGACAGAAACGAGCAACACAACATTGGAAATTTCACATTTTAGGCCACTGCGTAGAAGGAACTAAGCAGCAAGAAAAAGAATTATATTTGCAGCGCATTCGTTTTATAAAAGGCAAACATCACAGCCTTTACAGAAGCATGCAGTTGGAAACTCTAGCCTTGTCTTATTTTTCATACAGATGCACACCACTCCCGTTACTAAAGTCCTTCTCAGCGCCTAGCAGCACCATGTTTTTGGGCAGTGACATTTTTCTCCCAAGTTAACAAAGAAATTAAACGAAGCTCCTAAATGCTTCTCCTCTATACTATACTAGTACACAAAAAAATGAATGTATTTTCATGCGAGTGCCTGTGTGCTATTTCCTTCGTTTCAGAAAGCACTCCTGTCTTAGTCGGCCGACACTACGTGCGTGCTTCCAATCACAGTGCAGGGTTTGTGACTCCCAAGGCTAAAAAAAGCTTGCAAATGCGCAACAATCTAAGCACCGCAAATTACCAGCAACTCACTTCAGAAGGTCCTGTCGAACGGCATGAAACCCAGGCCTGTTCTCCAGGTGGAGGATGTCCGTGTGCATCGGCTGTTCCGACACTGACGACGGCTTCGACAACGCTGGGTGCACAATGGCCACGCCTGAGGCAGGAGAAGAACCAGAGACGACACAAGGTGACCAAAGTGCAACCACATTAATTATACATGCACTGGCAAACAGATGGCATCCACTGATTTGCCAACTAACGGGTCTCTCTCTCTAAAAAAAAAAAAAGTTTCCTCCCAAAGATGTCAGCTTTGGTGCACTTAGAATGACAGCAAGCTACCTAAGCGAGTTGAAAAGCTCATGGCTTTAAGTAAGAAGGCAGGCATAAAAAACGCAGACACAAGGGGAACGAAGAGGAATGTGTTTCCTTTTTGTTCCTCTTAAAAGCCCCCATTTTCTGTGCCTGCCTTTTCAAACCACAAAATTTTGCCACACCACACCGCCTATCGTTGGCAGGCCAATCGTATTAGCTAACAACGCAAGCTTTCCTTAACTCACCGCATTGCAAGCACAAGTTACATTCTAAGATGGAAAACACAAAGAAAAAAAAAAACTATGAGAAAACAGAACCAACTGAGAGCTAACCCTAGGCTGCTGAACACATTTGCTCTGCACACCGCAATGTGTGCAACCAAAAACAATTTAAGGACTAAACTATCAGGAATGCTTGTGCAACCTTGACATTATGTAAAAGACGAGAGGACCCTAGCAATACCATGAGCACTTTACTCATTAAAAGAAAAAAGAAAATTTAGAGAGCACACGATGGTCCGCCATCACAAGCTACCCCTTATAACTTATTCCACAATGTCATCACGGTCCACGCCGAAACTGCCTCCCTGCCTGGCCTCTTGCAATGACCTCCAATCACCTCTTGTACATATCTTACCCACAGTTGCCATGAACAACACATAATATTATTTAAGTGTCCTGAAATTTAAAGAAGTCCCTTTGCTCACCTGATTTTTCTACAAGGAAGCTATAGGCATCCTGAGACTTTGAGAAGTAGACGATGTCTTCAGCCATGTCCGACACTGAGATATCCACGCCAGCGACGCCCAAGAGAACGCCGTGGTGAACCACTGCTTTGCTGATGCTTATCACCAGGTCTGAAAAGATAAACAGAGACAAGCAGGCAATAAGATAGAGGCAACTGCAGGGCAGCATTAATTTGCGCTAACTGGCTGTGAAGTGAAATGCAAGAACAGCAACATGGGAAACTGGTTTGCATTGAGCTATAGGTACGGGAAATTTTACCACAACCAGAGATGCTTCAGCAAACAGGGATACTCAAGAACTGAACAAACTGCTCAGTAGGGAGTTGGTATAGTGACTGTTAGTATTCACGCTAGCACAAGCCGACTGCACAATTATGAAGCGCCAGTGCATTGTTGGGCGAAGAGACGTGCAAAATTGTAACAGTGACTGGCAACGGGAGTTGAAGATATACACCCTTGAAAACACTGTCATGCAACAGAATGTAACAGCTGCAAATGCTTGGACCCAACTTGGAAGCTAACAATGTTTTATACCAAGTTGAAACTTAAACAATGCCATGACACTTGTAAATGGAAGCATGCACACACAGAATGCTAGGGCGTTGAACATTACACCTGACCACGTTCATCGTGCCCACATGAAAACTGCACGCAAGGAAAAATCAATTCTATGCGGTGCATACTTATGGTGGGTGACAGGTCAAACAACTTGACTTTCCAGTGGCATTTCTATGAGGACCTTGACCTCATCACTTGCTAACTTGCACACTGTTTCAAGTGCAGTAAGCACATGTTAACTTGGGCTGGCCGGCACCATAATTTTACACCACCCCCCCCCACACACACACACGCACACACAAAACACAGGAACAACACAGTAGTTCTGACTTACCTTTGCTAATGTTATCAAACCAGGGCAAAGAGAAGTGAACCGACGTAGGATGCCGGTGAAAGCTCAAGGCAGAGTAGAACTGGCCCATTGTGAAGCTGAGGTTCTCAGTGGAGTTGATGGCCACCATGGCTCCCTAAGAACAGAACCATGCAAGAGTTTAAGTGATGGCCTCATCTGGGAAGAAGCAGCTTAGCTCCTCCACGTGAACACTGCACAAACACAACCTTGAATATATTGAGATTGTATGCACAACACTGCTGCATGATAGAAGCCGTGTTGCGATGCAGGCTTCCCAAAGCCATGTCGCACTAAAGAGTACTACCTATGGAATATTTACACCAGTCACCACACGGGCAGTCTCAGGAGTTGGTGACTGGTATCATCATTAAACTTATAACAGGTTGCAAGTTTCTGCTGCTTTCTTTCTGACGTTAGCTATTTATATAAGTCACCAGCTCATGTCACACACCACACAATTTGTATAGGAGTGGTGGAGGTTAATCAGCACAAATAGACTGCAATGATTTAGGCAACATCTGTTGAAGTAGTTGCATTTGTGTGTGTGGTTATTCCATAAACAAGAGCATTGAATTAGCTCTACGGCAAATTCTGAGGTACAAGCTGTTGCAGATTTATTTACTTGCGTGGCTGTGAATACAGGAGAGTTGTAAGGCTACACAATCCTTGACTAATCCATTTCGAGTTTAGATCATACCAGTGTTTAAAGCAATGATATGTTGGGCATTAAACGTGCACAGATGAAATGGGAATGTCAAATACTTACAGGCTATGCTAGGCAGAGCTGTAGAAGGGTATCAAACACACAAAAAGTACAGCACAAGTCCCAAAAATTTGCAGTGCTGACTGCAGCAGCAAAATCTTATGCCTACAGTGGAACACTCACCCTTAGCTCTGGTGACGGCACGCCAGGCACGTTGTACTTGACAAAATTGAGTTCAGCAATGTCCTTGAGAAATGATGTCTCGTACATGATGGGCTTGCCATCTATGAGAAAGGTAAGAGAAGACAGAATCAGATAAGCTGATTAACAATCGTACAAGTCATGCGCATTTAAGTGCACAGAGGGCGGATTCTTTTTGTCTCTTAAAGCAGATTTTAAGTACTATCTCGCAATGTGTCATCATGGGCGCATCTTACCAAGTAGCTGTAAAACAGAAATCTTATCAAACAACTTTTTAACAAGATTTATTCTGTTGCCTTTCTATATAATATTCACCGACTAAATATTATTTTAACAGCACATAGTCATTTTTTGTCATTCACAATTTTAATCCAACTCCTGCAAACTAAAGCAAATTGCAGTCAAGGGTACAAAGGCTCTGTTGAAACAAGCCATGGTTTGAGAGCAAAAGTACTATGCACTCAATTTTTTCAGTTAATACACAGCCAACTTTATTACGGCTTTAGCTCTGTCATCACAGAGTTCAGGACAGGTTAGTTGAACATATGCTACTCATGTGAAAGCACATTAAGCTACGCACGAAGTTGCAGGCGACGTGCACAGAAAAAAAATTACACTCACCGTCAATGACTGCATAGGTGTTGATGACGACACGATGGCCGCTGCTTCTGTGTCCACTTGCAATCGTCTCCAACACCGGCCGAGCATCCGCAATTGACGACAGCAGGCCCCGGCTAACGTAGACGATCAGCGCCTCGGCTGCATAGTGAGCAGGAGTAAATCTGAGTATGTGTGTCGCACGATGGGAATTTTCCAAAAGAGGCAAGAAATATAGTAAACCTATTCTAACTATCATGACTACTACAGCCAAACCTCGTAGCGTAGCATAGTGCAGCTAAGTAGGTTATAGTAAAAAACATACAGCAACACCGTGTTTGTTTGGGCACGTCTGAAGCAAGGGAAGCCCACTGCTGTGCTTTCATAGAGTGCTGTTTTGAGAAACTGGCAGTTTACCACCAACAAAGTAACATAGAAATAAGAAGAATAAGTTTATAGCAGTGGATGAAGATACTTAGATGCTACTAAAGGGGGAAAGAATGTCTGTTGGAGGCTGTACGAACCAATGTGGTGATTCTATTGTATCACACAAGACCATAAACGAAGACCCATTAAAGTCTACTAGTATGCAAACGCATATGATGTATGGCATATGTGATGAAACTAATTTTGCTAGGAAATACAGTGAAACCTCATTAAACCGTAGTTGGCCAGAGCTTGGAAAAAGTATGTACTAAACAATAGTACTGCTTAACCAAAATAGTGTGATATTGCCTACTTACCTGTAAAAAATGGAACTACGAGAGAGTGCCATGAAAGGGCAGAGAACATGCAGTATTTATTCATTTCGCGCGACAAAAGTATGTTATTTTTGTTTGATGCCACGGCGGGCAAGCAGCGACGACGGTGGCCTCAAACTCACTCAAGCCATGAGCCAGCTTTTCTGCCAGCCCCCTCTTCTGGGTAAATACCCGCGTGAGGCTGATGTAACGCACAGCAGTAACACGCAGCATTTGCCGCTGCCGGGCCTAAATCGCCCATGCTGTCGCTTTCTGCGTCGTCCTCATCACTGTTATTAGGCGACACTTCGGCAATAACAGACGCAACAATGGCGAAAAGTCGAACCTCGTAGCCGATGTATTTTCACGGTTGCAGCAGCATTGCCAACCAACTTCTCCTTTGCATTCCAAATGCCACATACCATGGTCAACGATAGATCCCTCTCGCGTGCCGCCACCGACTTCTTCTTGCCTTATTTGACCGCACGAACGATGTCAAATTTTTCTTCTATGCTGAGTACCCGGTTTTTGTCCTAGCTTACATGACACTACAATACAGGCCATAACGCTCGGACTCTGGCACAGTGCTGAAATGTTGTTGATATTGATGTGGCTTCACCCTTCCAAGCGCCCTCTGCGCTTGCGCTTGGAGGCCGTTCTCATCTCTGAGGCTCGTTGTTCTGCCAGGCCGCCGTACCGCCGTGATTTTGCGACGAAAAGCGGAAACACTATGTGTTAAACGATACATATTAATACGCTGGTATGGTTTATGCGGTTACAAATCGCATTATGTTCAATGGCCACTGAGTCAGGGATTTGACTTTACTGCCATTCAAACGAAACTACTGTTTCAGCAGGTACGGTTTAACGAGGTTTTACTGTATCAAAAATGAGAAGGTGTACCAACCTTGCTTTGAAATGTTCTTGGAAGGCCGAAGGCTTTTCTGGATCATTTCGAATGCCTTGCTGAACCCGATTCGGTGGTTGGTAGAATCTGAAAGCATGAAATCGCAGAAGGAACTTGAGTTTTCAACAGAAGTAATTTCATATAAGTAAGATAGCAGCATTAATGGAGATACAGAGAACTGTGACAAAATATATCTTGGGGAAACTGCACCTTTAGTTGTTAAAAGCAATGCCACATCGGTTGATGTACAATATGCGCACATCTAAAAATGCTGTTATGTCAATAATTCAGAACATTAATAACTTCAAAATGTTCACCGATAGAGAGGACAAGAAAAGGCAGTGATAGAAGAGGACACCGGCAGCTGATAGCACACCAACTTCTGCAAAAGTTGGCTGGAGTTTCTTAGCATATTCCTATGTCTTTCCCAAGGAACTTGGAATAACTATGACAGCACATAGCAAGACAGGGCTTCAACAACTTCCCCAACAACTACCAATCTTGCCAACAGGTTAAGAAATTATCTTGACTGTATTCCACGAATGCTTCCTGGATCCGTTACAGTTTATAAATGCAGCAAACAAGGGCAGCAAGAAAAAAAAAATGAGCAACAACTGATGTGAAATTCAGCATAGTGATCAAGAACACATGAACCATGCAAGAGGGTCGGTTTCATATCTTTCAAGGAGGAGGCAGAACACATACTGGGAGCTTTCTGAAGAGAATCGATGAAGCGGCCAAAGTGGTACTTGGTCTCGTAGGTGGCAAAGGCCATCTCCTTGGACAGGCACTTGTCGCTCTGAGGAAACTTTGGCTCTCCCGACAGACCAATCAGACCAACCTGGAAAATAAAGGGAACAGAGCCAAACAGACATATCCTAATGAGTAAGGTCAACTATAGTGATCTATCTGTCTGCTTGAGAAAGCAGGTGAACCACAATGGCATTACAATTTCAGTCATCAGCAACTGAATCAGAAACTTGAGGGTACTCTACAAGTTACGCGACAGTGATCTAAATATAAATTCAATGGCACTAACATGCTGACATGCACGAACTGCTCTGCGCAGTGATGCTGATAGGAAAGGAAATACAGCTGATAAATGCTAAATTTTCAACAGAAACTATAATTTTTTTTATTAATTGCTAGCAGAATCACTGCTCCCTTTGTGCGTGGCATGGTCACTATCACAAAATTAGCATGAGTTTTACTGCATTCCCCTAACAGGCAGGGCAGAGAAACTACTGGTAATTTCACTCAAAATCAATGCACCCAATTCAGGTGCGCATATAAAACCTGTAGCAATTTGCGAGAAAATCTCACTTGCACTTTGATTTTGCATACCGCCACAACACAGCCTTATGTCGAAACGTGTGCTCCTGAACATTTTTGAGCTCTTCAAGAGAAGGTGTACTCTTTAAAAGGGCACCAAAGCCAAACATAAAGAGTACCTAAAGTAGATTAACGTTTTGAAACGCCCAAGGTAGCACTCTTACAAATTAGAGTGATATTTAGAAAACGAGGGAATCTAACTAACTAATATGAAAATACAGAACATGTGACTATGTCCCACTAATCAGTAGTCCTACCACTCATAATTTGCATTTGAAACAACTATTTGCACTGAAAATGCAGCATAGACGAATTCTGTCGAGTTCTGCTACAGAAGAATTAGACTATGAAAGTATCACGCAGGTCCTGAGTTCTACAGAACTAAACTAAAGCACAAATGTGGTGTTTCCTTTGTACAACCCTCTGACTTGTAGAATGGTACCACCTGACAGAGCATTACTTTTGGTACCGTAGGTGACCTGCAGGATTTCAATGTTGTGCTCACGATGCGTGGATGACTTATCTCAGTTATCCTTTGGTGGTGTAAAAAAATGCCAAGAGACTTGCCAAGAGAACCACATTCTATCCTTCTAGGTAGACTCCTGGTGCCCATTTAATACTCTTAAAAAAAAAAAAAAGGAAAGGATAAAAGGTGCACTTGCACAAAGCTTAGAAAACAGCCCAAAACATAAATCCATGGTGTAAAATTAATAAATGTTTGAAGCTTTCCAGTCGTTTTATGCGTATGTCACACTGTTGTGGAGTTATGGCTGGTCAACTTAACAGGACAAAAAAAACCAAACATGACAGAAAAATTTTAGACAGCCCACTGGCAAGTGAAGCCAGTGAAAAATGGAAAGGCTGTGGGGGCTCACCCTGTCGTGGTGGGACAACGTTGACAGGACGTACTTGGCAACCGCCTTGGCTGTGACTAGTTGCTTGGGGCTCAGAGAGTTCCCGTGGTCGATCACAATGACCACATGCTTTGTGTGTGGCTGCACTGTGGCCAGGTAGATGTCCCTAATACATCAGGAATGATATCATGTGACTGAGTTACTAACAGAGTCAGTATTACGTAATAATCAAATGCACCTTAGTCCCGGCATTGTATATCAGTGCATGCAGTGGCGCAATCAGCACTATGTGGACATCTTATTTCCAAAAATATAATAATGCAACTATTTTAGACACATGAAGCATACCATTAAACCTCAACATAACAAACACAGATTTAACAAATTATTAAATATAATGAAGCAAATCTAAAATTTACACTTTTTGTTGATTTAGCATGCATGCTACTAATGAATTAAGATATGACGGAGGCATTTTCGTGTTGAATGCAACTTAGTCATAACAAGGTTTGATTGTATTTTAATAGAGTGGTTGCTCAAATGATAAAAGTAAACAGTAGTTAGCTGGTTGGGCGAGTTTCACGAACTGAAGGCACGCTCCAGTGTAAATCTGTGACATTGCAAGAAGCACAGGGGGAAAAAAAAAAGCATTCTTTACTTGCTGAATCACTTGGCAGTATAACAGGAATGCAAAGTTGTGCGATAAAAAGCTGGAAATGTGCTGAAGCTAGAGTTGTGCAAGATGGCACATTCGCGATGACACAGTGCAAGCTTCGCATGCAACAAAATAGAAGGCATGAAGGTAACTGCATGTACAACACAGAACAATTATCGCCTTGTATTTATCATCCATCCCACTTCACAGTACTCTCAAAAGTCTAATGCACAACCCTAAAACACTCCTGTCTACCTTTGCATGCATAACTGTCCTTTGTAATCCCTTGCTGGCACATCTCATCAGGATGCAAACAAGTTTGCCACAGAACGAGATGCTCGGCAGAGAAGATTATCAGAAGAAAAAGAATTGTGCCATGTCAATCTAATGAGGTTGCGTTGAATGAATGATATGGAAGACTGCAATTAGAAAGAAGTGGCCCCCCTAAGGAGATGTTCTTGCATGCCTTTGAAGAAATCACCACTCTGACGCCATTCATTTTACATCCAAACCTTATCCACGACAACCTTGCCTTTTGTGTTTCAGTGGCTGACTCTCCACATCTGCACTCATGGTGACTATAACTAACACATAAACACCCACACATAAAACACCCAAAACCGGCCCCCTCAAACCTGCCCTGTCTACATCTACACATGAACTTGCTACCAACTTTGGCTCACCTGTGCCGAAGGTCGTCGACATGCCTGCACGACCACTTTCTGACGGTGCTGTAGGCAGGGTACTCCGTGTGGATGCCAGCAGCAGACACAAAGTATTGCCACTTAATTGATGGGTGCGACTCCAAGTTCTTGCGGAACACTGCAGGGTGAAGGGCGAGTACAGCGAAAGGATGTAGTGAGGAAAACAAGCATTGACATACTCACTACTCTAAAGTCATCCGATCAGTAATTTTGTGCTTTGTGGTGCAACTATGGTCAAAGAGCACCAGGCCACAGTTAATGAGTTCACAATGTAGTAATGAATTACGCGAGTTGGTTGTGACATGGCTGTAAAGGGGCCTCAAAAACAGTCATAGTAAAGTCCGTAAAATGTACATGTAATAAATTCAGAGTGTCTTGATACACTCTGAAGGGATGATAATATGTACTATGATATGTCATTGGTGAAAATTTCCAAAAAGCACTATTGCATTTCCAAAGCCCTTCAAACACAAGGGCCTGGAAGCATGTGCTATACAAAGCAATACTATCGCAGTGGCAGCCTCTTGCAAGAAAGTGAACGTTCGAGTGAGCGCAGAATCTAGAAAATATATTGGCAAGTGTGTGCGAGTGAATGTCCGCTTATTTTATTGCCCTACAGTGATTAAACTTAGAATGAAACTCTCCACTTATCAAAATACTGAAGTAAATAAATACTAACCCCCATCCCCCATGGGGCTGCCCAGAACAACATTACCCAACTCTTTAAAAATTGGCTGAGAACCCCAAGTATGATATGCAGATTTGTAGAGTGCCTTCAGAAACCAGAGATAGAGTTTTTTCTTTTACGATACGTCTCACATAGTCCTTCTTTCCAGTTTGCATAGAAAGCGCGCAAAATATGAAAAAAGCCACGTGACAGAGCGCTTGCGCAGTGGTAATGTGCTGCTCTCAAGTGTGCGTTCCGTGAACAAGGTCGGCTCCCATTCGATGAGGTGAAAATGCATGCTGCTTGCTGAGCACTGCCGATGAGATAAAGAACGCCCTGCCACTTCCTCATCACCAGTCATGATGCAGCTGACCTTGTTCACCGAATGCATGCTTGAGAGCAGCACAATACCCCTGCGCAAACGCTCCATCACATCTTTTTTTTCATATTTCGCTGGCTTTCTTTGCAACCCAGAAAGAAGGACTACATGAGATGTATTGTAAAAGAAACAACTCGATCGGTGGTTTGTAAAGGTGCTCTACAAATCTGCGTATCATACTTGGGGTCCTCAGCCAACAACTAAAAAGTTGGGTAATTAAACATAATTAATTAGCGAGTCCTGGGGGAAAAAAAATTGTCTGAGTGACTACAGGCTATTGTGAATAGTATGCATTCGGTACCATTTGCTTCCGACGCGCCTTTCATTTTTAAATTCTTGGCTCAAGTTATGTGGGACACCCTTATTGAAGAATGGTTTCCCACCCAAAGATCTAGCTTAAAGGCCTTAACTTTAGGCTAGAAATAAATGAGTACTGACCATCAGTGAGGTTGGGCCCAGGACTGAAGACACCCTTGGGCAGGGACAGGGGTGCTGTGTCACAAGTCGTTGAGTTTGTGATTTCTGTGCCAAAGTGGTTGTCCATCCTGTGGGGAGAAAGGAGAGAAAAGCAACAGCGAATATGTAATTCTCACTGCATGTGACTCCTAAAGATTGCAACATAAAGGGGAGGTAAGGAACATTCACAGTAATGATTTGCTGTTGTCTATTCGTCTTCTGAAACATTTCTGAAACATTCTGAAACAATTGAGGGAAATAAACATGAAAGGGGAGGCAAGAAAAATTCAGGGCCATATCTGTTCTCTGTTTGCAGTAATTCTGTTAGCCCGTAAGGACAGTGTGAAAAGGTAGCAACATGTCGGTACCGTGAATGCCTTCTGCCTTTCTTTCTGTGTCACCATCTATTCGAAATATTTTCTGGAACGATAACTTTTGCAAGCACTGAGATGTTACCCAGTGTACCCAGTTGATTTGACATAAGTAGTTCAAGTACGGGGGCAAGAACTACAGAATACTGAGTCACTTGCATGGGGTATTTACAGCTGGTTTACGAGAAGTGCAGAGCAATCAAAGACAACTTGCAGAGGGACTCACATCAACACACTCGGATCCATCAAGCAGCATGGGTTCACCGCTGGAAATGCATACCGCTGTCGAAACCTGTAGACCTCCTCCACAACATCTGCGCTGCGGTTCAGAAGCGCCACATACGACAGCAGCTTCTTCTGCAGCTTGTCAGCGATCTGGAAAAATAGAACACAAACAAAACAAACTCCTCAGATGAAAGTCTTCTGTGTTTATGAGAATTTTCATGCTTGTGTACAAGAAAAGTGCAATGGAAAGAGTGGGAAACTCTTTCTATCACGTACAGAATAACCATACTATCAAAGGAGTGATGGATGTGGCCAAGGCGGCAAGACAATCTGATATGATTTCTGCAATGTACTAGAAATGTCACCCAGCTAGTACAAGCTAAAATAGTTCACCAGTGACAGATTGGCAAAAAAATGTCTGCGTTCAGCAATGGCTGATCCTCGGAGAGCGCGCGCGCAACCACAATCTTCCTCGTTCTCGCCTCAAGAAGCCAGTGTCATCATGTGCCAAATTATTGCACGTCAATATTATAATTAGGATCAACGGACAACACTGTCAGTGTGAAATATGTTTCAACATGCACTCGAACACCATAACGTGAAATGTGAAACTTGAATTTTAATGCTTTAATATGCCACAGAAAGTAAGCATTATTTCTCAACCACATTATCCAATAGTATTAATAAACAGAAGAAAAACTCATGATCAATGCACAAACACATATATAAAAAAAAATTGACAGACAAGCAGGCGACTGGATATCCAAAGGGCTTAGGGAGCCACTGAAAGCCTACGCTGTTATGCTACGCTGTCAAAAATATGTGCATTTCTTCAGTAACAAAGGCCCTGCTTATTCGCAGAATAAACACTGTGACATCCGCAACATTTTTCATGGAATTTTTGCAGAGGGATAGTTCAAGCACAGAAATGCTGAAAGGCCGTTACAATATCCACCTTCTTACCTATGTCTTGTCATTACATATTACATACTTCTTTGATTCATTCATTCATTATCTAAATAATCCAATCAATCAATCAATCCCTCCTTGAATATTTAGGCCCATTTTATGCAGGGAAAGAATAACAATACTTAATAGAGGCTTAAATATTCTTATATGTTAGTCAAACATTATATATAGACAATTAGCTAGTCTTTGTCATATGGTGCCAAAATTGATGGCATCATAGGAAGCTGGTGCAGGAGCTTAATGTTCTTTATCTGGCATACCATGCCTCCATTAATAAAAAGACTTAAACGTGAATACCACCAAGGACATATACTTTATTAATTTAGCTTAAACTACTCTTGCTACTCTGTGCCTCTTTAAAGAGGCAGTCTTGTGAACAAGCATAGGCGACTTCCTTGATCGTTATATGTCAAAACAATCACTGAAGTAGTAATCTGACACTTCAGATTAGTAACTGATAGGTCAGGGAAAAAGAAGGAGAGAAAGAAAAAACCACTAAACGCACTCAGTTTCTTGGGAAGCTATCAGCAGTCAATGTGACATCCTTCCACTATTTTGCAACGTTTCTGGGAGCTTCTCTCTCTCTCTCTCTATATATATATATAAACTCAAATGTGAGTAACACAGAGCCGTGCACCAATTTCAAGGCTGAGAAGACAAACACATTGCCCTTTCGTCATTTCTCAGTTCCTTATCTTCTGCGGCCTCTGTCAACTCAAGTGCAATGGAAGAAGCACATTATCTCAAGAACAAGAGACGTAAGCCATTCAGTACAGAAAGAAAGGAGCCTCTCAGCGTCTTAAGACAATGCAAGGAGCACTTGAACAGATGGCACGGTACCTGTTGAAAGACAACAGTAGCATAACAAAAAGAAAGAAAGAAAACAAAAAACTGAAAGGTGACAGAAAATGGAGCGGAATTTGATAGAAAAGATGTGCTTAGATAGAGATCCAAACAAAAGGTGCCCCATCCAAAACTTAAGACAACGCCAAAACACTTGAATGTAAGCGATGTCAAGTGCAGTACTGCTCTTGCAGGGAGACAAAAAACTGGAGAGATAAGAGAAGGTGGAGAAAAAGATGTTGAGAACACAAGACCAGGCAAGATAAGAATCCCAACAAAAGGTGCTCCTTTCAGGTGCCTTAAGACAATGCAAAAGCACTTCTTGAAGAAAAGCTGGGCACATGGCCTTATCTCTGCCTTGATATAAGGGCAAGAGCTCAGTGAGATAAAGAAGAGCCAGGCCACACAAAGGAAGGTGGAATGACACTCTAGGACGTATCTGAAGACCTGGGCTTGTGCAACAGTTTAAGACAATGTGCCATGAAGATCTGCAAAGAATGTGAGCACTATGGGTTCTCCAAGTGCGAGAATAAGATGAGAAACAGGTGAAGCTATTACTCGTAAAAAGGAAATCTTTCTTGCTTCATTATATCATCAAGCACACATAACATGAAAACAATTACTCCCTGACTGTAAAGAGTTGTGAGAGGGACCTCAAATTTGCTCTGAGATCTACAAGCACAATGGCCTATTGAAGCGTATTTAAGTTTGTAGTACAGCGAGCCAAGAAAGGCATGTGGCAGCAGTTCCAACAAAAATAAGAGAAATGTGGTTTTAAATATAACAAGAACAAATCACTGTAATAACTAAACTAAATGGTGTTTATAGATTGCTACAGGCTAGATAAATTTTCCTTTCAATCTCTCCTGCCCAAGTGAACTGGTACTGGTATTGGAAGTGGTGCTGGTCTGCATGATAGACCGTTTGCAAATGTTCACTTGGCCCATGTACACGCTACATGCGAGACGAGACGTGAATGGAGTTATTTTTATACAGTGGAACCACAAATATAACAAATTTTTGGGAATAACCAACACCAGTATCGTCCTGTAACGAATATATTGTTATAACAACAATTGATTATAACAAATGTATTTTCCTGTCGGATGCAACTTGGTTATTAAGAGGTTCAACTGTCCTGTGCCTCTCGCATTTAGACTGTAGAGCCGAGTGTTACAGAAAGAACTTGAAATGAAACCTTCAATGAACAAATGACAATGTATGCAGCTGACGCTAAACCCAACTACAAGTGTCATGCTGTGACTTTAGAGCAATGATCAACACAACTTGCTGCACATTCTAGGACTACTTGTGATATTTTCTAGAGCTGTCTTTAACTACCACATTTAGTAAATTACTCATACTTTAGCTGGTGTGTCTTAGCAGTTGGTCTATATTACAAGATGCAGGTTGAGTAGACAGGTAAAAATGCAGTTTCACAATTCAAGCATCTGATGCTGCCACTTGAAAAGTTGCAATGACAATGTTCATTTCTTGAAGGCTGATGCTACCCTGAAGGTTGAGTGAGAAAGAGCCCCAGTGACAGCTGAGCAGCTGCGCTATAAGCATTGTAATCGCACATTGCTCAAACAGGATGCAAAATGGTCAGTAGGCATTACTTTCAAGGTATCCCTGAAATGTTTTTGAAAGCACGCCATTTAAGATGCCCAAGACACAAACGATGGTATTGCACTGTGTAATGAAGAAAGTGACAACAGATGTTGATGTAGGTGGATCAAGAGCGACTGTCCAGCGCAAATGAACAAGCTCCCGATGTACCAGGTGCCCACGTAAGGGATTTGGAGCCAGAAACAAGAGCATTTTATAAATAAGTTTCTTTTTGTTTTAATTTTGCAGGTTTTTATTTTTTTATTTTTCAAGGGTTTGTTTTTTAGGCCATTCCAAATTTTTACTATTAACCTTGGTTCAAGTAAATATGCGAGACTTAATCGAAAGAACGCATTAACCCTAACTAACATTTACTTAAGGTCGTGTTGGGTATTGTAGCACTGCCAAAGAAAAACGCCAACATTCTCCTTTCTTCATCTCCAACACAATCGCCCCTACTGTTAAACTTGCATGCTCTGCGGCTTCTACTTCCCAAGTGCTCCACAGCACCCCTGGATACACAGCAGTCTGGCGACAGATGTCCACTTTCTTCCCGCAACATGCACACCGACAAGACGACAGAGCCAATGACAGCTTTGGCGTGAAGAAATAAATAACGCGACTGATACGGTCACTCTTTTGGCATCCCGCGCATGCATACAATCACAAACATGCGCGACGCGCGCAATGCCTCGACGGGGGTAAAAAAAAAATGCACTGCACCAAGCAGCTGCTGCTAGAAGAACCAAGAATGAAATTCGGCAGAGCGAAGTGGGGTGCCAAAACCGGCTCCCTTCGCCGAAACACCGTCACGACGAGAATGCTGCCTCGAACCGTGCTTTCCCCCTCCTCTCCCATCTCTCTCTCTCTCTCTCTCTCTACACCGCTTTTCGCGCGCGGTGGTCAGCGGGAGAACAACACATACAAGACAGCGGCGGCACTGGCCACGCCGAAATAAGAAGGCGCGATGATGATCGTGCGCGGCAAAAAGAAAGAAGAGCAAGCCAGGCGAAGATGACGAAGGGCAGGGGGGGTGGGGGGGGGGAAGCACTAGTAACACGCGACGTCCCGCTGCGAGCCGACAGGCTTTCGGAGTGGAAGGAAGCCTTCGTGCCGCAGAGGATGGAGAGAGGACGAAGAAGAAGACAGGCTACAACAACAACGATCCGGTGTGAGCCGTAACGAATTACGCGCCGCCAGGGGTCACCGGAGGCGCCAAGTCTGGGACGGACCCCACGAAGAAATAGCGAGCGAGGCACCACCTACCGGCTGCGAGGGGAACTAGAAATAGGCGGGTTGATGGGACGGGGAGGGGGGGGGGGGGCTGAAGCAAGGCACTGCTTGCAGACATGGAAGACGGAGGCTAGATGAACCCCCCCCCCCTCCTTCCCTCCTCACCCGTTCATCCGAAATTCGTGCGCTAATGCTAATGGTTCCGGAGCTGCTGCGGCCCATTCTTTTCGTGCCTAGAGCGCGCGCGCGCGGCGGGCTTCGCCCTGTCTTTTCGTGCGCGCGAGGTTCGTGTTTCGATTCCATTAGTGCCGCACGCACAGACGCACAGAGAGACAGCCGCGCTGTGGTGGTTGGACGACGGCCGGAGAGAGAACGTCGAAGTGACTGCGTCGGGACGACAAGTCGAAGATGGCTGGGGACTAGCGCGCTCCAATGATTCGAGCTCTCAATCTAAAGAAGCTTGAAATAAAAGAAAAGGGGGAAGGATTGCGGGAGGAAACGTCTCTTTTCACGGAGAAATAAAAGAAAGCGGGGGGGGGGGGAGAATTGGGGGAGGAAACGTCTCTTTTCACGCAGAAACAGAGCCGTCGGCGGGAGCGACGTCGCCCTTTGTTCGTCCCGTCGCAGTGCGCCAGTATATACGTGTGAAGTCTGTAATCCCATTAGTATTACTTCCCGTCCCGCACTGTCGTGGCGGCTTGGGGGAAAAAAAGAAAGGAAACGAAAGGAGCGGCGAAATCACGTTCTCCCGAAGGCGATAATCCAATTCGCCTCAGCGAGGAAAAAAAAAAAAAAGAATGAAACGAAAGACGACAGTAAGGGAGCTGGAGGCTCATGCATCGATTCAACGGGTGGCAACAGTAGCTGGTGGGAAAGCTACAGTACAAGACCCGCCGGACACACACACGGAATACGACGACGAAACTGATTACGTGATCGCAATATGGGATAACGTGTTCCGAGGCAGACGAAGAAGGGGATAACGGCCGCAGGAGGCAGTCCGAAAAAAGGAACGCGAGCTGTTTGTTCTCTCTTGGCGGCGCGCCGTTCCGTTTCGAACGCAGTCCTTTCCGAAGCGCTAGAGCCATTCTGGGTACGACTTCGCTAAGGCTCCTTGTTTTCTTCCAATTTTTCTTTTTCGTACTCCTCCCCGCATTCGTGGCGCTGTCTGCGAGATTGCCGTTTATGAAAACGTACCGTCCGTATACTGCAATGCAATCCGCCTGCTTCTGGTCGGTGCGCCGCGCGAATACATACGACGTCCGCCAACGTTCTAAGAAGCCGGGTCCCGCGCGGTCACCGTATCGCATCGCAAATGCCGGCGACCCAAAAAGCCGCCGCTGGCTGTCGCGGTGAAAAGAATGCCTCCCCTTTATAGAGATGGGAGAAGCAGATGACACCGCATCGGGCGCAACAAACTACTTTGCTGCAGAGTTCCGATGGCATGCGTCGTCACGACCGGGTACGGACAAACGCGCATACCGGACGCGCTGTGCGCGCATACTGCTCGTTCCGAACAGGACCGGCGCGAAAGGAACCCTAAGCCTCGCGGCAGTCTTATGCACCGCAATGAAAAAAAAAAAAAAAGGCTAAAGCAAAACAAAAATGACGATTCGCCGACCGACAAAGGGCTCGTCCGCAGCAGAAAGGCGCACTTGAAAAGGACGACAACCGCTGAGGCGGCGGTGCGAGACGCATACGGAAAGAGATCCCGACAGTTAAAAAAAACCGTTGTTCCGGAACAAACAAAAGCGCCAGCCCTTCTTGCGAAGAAGGCGCCTAGCACACGGGTATAATATATATATTTGTCTGTACAGCGTTACCCTTGAATAGCCTGCTTCTAAGGCCACGGGCAAGGGACCAAAATGGAGGCGAAAGCAGACGACAGCGGCTGAGCCTCGGCCCAAAGTGAAGCCCCGAGCGCTGCCAAGCGCCGCAGCAGACGACACCGACAAAGAAGGGCGGCCATATTCCGTCCGTTTTAGCACGCGAGCGGATATGCCCCGTGGGCAAACAGGAGAGATAAATAAAGATCGCCGGAGCATGCCGCCATAAAAACGCGCCGCCAACGCCGCCATTGTGGAAGAACAAAAAGAAGAAGCCGCGTGTATACGAGCAGTCGGTAAATGCGCGCTTCGCCGAGCACTACAGCCTTTACAGGCGGTAAAGGCGCAGCGGCTCGGCGAGCGTGAAGCCACGCGGGCGAAGAAAGAACTCGAGAAAGAAAGGTTCACTTTGAACGGATGTATATATAGCCGTAAGGAAGCAAGCGCTGTGAGCAGCGTATAAGGCAAAGTCTTTTTCTAGATGTCGCAGTGCCTTTTGAGAGCCCCGTCGTACTACAAGCTCGTTTCCCGAGCAGTAAGCGCAGGAGACAACAGCTTCATCGGGCAGTTGTCGACCGTTCCGCGTACTTTCAGTAAGACAATACGAAAGTTTACGACACGGGAAAACGGCGAGAAAAGCTCTTTCCACACCAGACACCACTCGAGCTAACCTTTCTCCGCACGACAACGCGAGACAGTCGCAAAACGCCGCGGCAGAAACTACAGCGCAGATAGCGACGTGAAATCGCCGGGCGGCAACCGCAAGAAACGCATATCCGGTGGGTCGCCGCCACACTGTCAGCTCTGGCTGGTTCACATGGCGGGCTACACCCCTCCCCGATAAGCTCAAGATCCAAACATGGCGGAATATGGCAATATGGCAGGATTTGCGCGTTCAAATCAAAGCAGCCAGGTGACAATGTGTCGTTCCCAAACCGCAATTTCGGAAAAGCTGGTCAGCTTTCGTGCCGTCAAATTCCGAGATACACGTTTCGGTTGGCGTGCTGAATGACTTGACAGTACTTGCGATATAAATAATTTGTAATTTATTAAAGAGTTGTACATTTCCACGCTGATTTGTCGATGGTGGTCAGGATTATTGTCGGGCTAACCAGAGAATCCTTCTCACGATCAGGGTCCCCGTGGGCAAATTGTGAGGAAATTTACAGAATAAAGATGGGTAGGGCCGCATACGACAGACATTGTCAGATCCTGACTGGAAGCTTACCATTATCATTAAAAAGAAAGGTGTACAATCAGTGCATTATACCGGTGTTAACATATAGGGCAGAAACTTGGAGGCTCTAAAAGAAGTTAAGGAGCGCGCAAAGAGCGTTGAAAAAAAAAAAACAAATGTAAGGCGTAACGTTAATAGACAGGAAGATGGCAGTGTGGATCAGAGAACAAACGGGGATAGCCGATAATCTAATTGACATTAAGAGAAGAAAATGGAGCTGGGCAGGTCATGTAATGCGAAGGTCAGATAACCGGTAGACTATTAGGGTTACAGAATGGTTGCCAAGAGAAGGGAAGCGCAGTCGAGGAGGGCCGAAGACTAGGTGGGGTGATGATATTAAGAACTTTTCAGGCGCTAGTTGAAATCGGTTGGCGCAGAGATCGCAGGGAGAGGCCTTAGTCCTGCAGTGGACATAAAATAGGTTGATGATTATGATGATGAATCAGAGAATCTAGTTGTTGGTGTAGGCCGTGTCTCATCTTTTTTTCTTTCCCGCAATATTCGCTCTCGAGTGCTGCAAAACGGGAAGTCGGGATAAAAACAAACAAAACACAAAGAAAAAATAATTCGGAAGAAAAACAAAGGCACGAATTAAACGCGACAACTCCGCCGCACGCCGTCACGACAGGAAAAACACAAAAACGACAAGAAAAACTTGACAAAGACGTCCGCTGCACCGTGGCAGGGGCGTCCTCTGTGTGGTCACCGCGTGCTTTGAACTGAGAAGTGGGGGGGGGGGGGGGGAGGCGCTTCGAGGCAGACCGTAGCTAAGCCGTAGCCAGCCAACCGCGCCCGGCTTATCTTAATGGGGGGAGGGGGGCGGGAGACTCCGCTTTTAAGACGCGCCGCCGCCGCCGCCGCCGGACAAGCTCCAACAAGCATCACATGGCGGCGCGTCGCAGGCCACCCCGTCGGCGGCCGACTACTGGGCCTCTTCGATTTTCAGAGTTCTGGCAGCCCGCTGGGAGCCAGACGGCAGCCAGCTAGTTCCGGTTCTGACAGGAAGTCACGTGGGCTGGGATCCCAAGACAACCCGAACCTGCCCGAAGTTTGCAAAATCGAACGCCGGTACAGCTGGCCAAATGTAAACATGCTACCAGCATGGCAGCGCCCGTCGAGGCCGACGCGCGCTCGGCGTAGTCGGCCCATTTATGCGTTGCCAGCTTGAAGATATATTGTTGCATTCAGGAATACGATCACTTTCGCGCGATTTCGCGCGACTCGGCGCAGGACGCGTACTCGGCCAACCTCGCCTTGCGCAGCACAACAGATGGCCTCCGACGAGGCGGATGACAAGACGCGAAATCGTGATCGTATACTCGAAAGCGATAGCTGGAGGATCCCTGCTCGCAGCGATCACGTCGACCACCGGCGACATTGATGAGTTGGCGTTGTGTCATCACAAGACATGAGAAAGCAGGTTATCGGGTACGTCTCACACGCATAAAATTTCGCGCCGACCTGCTTGGGCTTCGATTTCATAAAGTTTGTTGTCGCTGATGGTGCTTCTCATTTATGGAGCTGAGGACGCGGCTGGCGCGCGAAAATGCACGTCGCCTGTGACCAGCGAAACGTTTCACACAAAAAATAACATTGGTCGCAATCATGAGAGCAATAAGCCAATGTACGTGTACGTGTCTATGTACCGAGTGCAATCAGTGTATTCTTATATAAACGGCCTGCAATTCGAACACATATCGGTTTCGAGCTGCCACCCAAGCATACGACGGAGAGACGGAGCGAACACGGGCTAGCTGCAAAGCCTTCGCTAACTGCAGAAAAAGGAGATACCTCCGCATACATACGCGAGATATGTGAAAAGGAACACCACCAGTGAAAGACGAACCCAAAATGTACCGCAATGTGTGAATGAGCGCCAACAACTTGCGTGGAACACGATGCAGTTAACATGCACGCATGAGAGCGCGGCGCTCTGTTTACCTCCGCGAAGAAGCAATCAGGGGACAACCCCCCACACACATATACACACACACACACAAAAGCTTCAAACGGTTCACCACGGCTCGTATCACACCGCTTCGCGATGCGGAACGGAGCGTTAGCACCTAAAGAGATAACGCTAGAAGTAAGGAAATCCGAAGATGACCGTATACAGTTGGCTGAGCGAGGTAAATGTAAGTCCTCAAGCGCCCGCGTTGCAATCCGTGAAGTCCCAGCAAAGATGGCGGCGAGCGCCCATCGCCTGTTTTAGTCGTCTGCTAGCCAGAGAACTTCCAGAGAGCAGCCAGACCAAAATCGTCCTGGCAGGTTCTGGCAGCCCGCGGGTAGCCAGAACCGTCCAGCGCGAGCAAAACGAACACCCGGCGGAAGTGCGTAGCGTGGTGGGCGGAGCAACCCAAGAAAAACGAAGACGCTCTGGCTGGCTCTGGCAGCCCGCGGGTAGCCAGAAGTGGAAAATCGAAGAAGCCCACTGCTGCTGCTGCTGTTACTACTACAAGAAGCCGCTCGCAGCACCACTTTTGGAAGTGCACTACAGATCCACCCCCTCCCCTCCGCCCTTTCCCTTCAGCCATTTTCACTACGCACAAACCCTCTATCTTCAAACGACGTCCTCAAACCCACCATGACCCCCTCTCCCCCGCCGCAACAGGCGCCTTCCCACTCGACTTCCTTTTTGACTCCTCGAAAGAGGACAGCCGTCGTCTCACTATCCAGTCGGGGCGGCAGCGTTCATCAATACACGCGTCCTGCACCCCCCCCCCCCCCCCATCCCAGCGCCCCAACAACCCCTTTCACTAAAGCAGTAGTTCGCCGCAGACAGGCACCGTACAACTCCGGATGCGGGGATGCGAAACGCCGTATTTGGGAGCGTCCGCGTGCGAAGCGAACGAGTCGTTTCCAAACTCAAAGGCGGGAGGGGGGCCATGCCTGCCTTAACCCTTTTCTTGTACCACGAGGGGGGGAATCTGCATGCGACACCGGGGCCTTTTCTGCCGTGCGCGCCGCCGCTTTGAGAAAAGGAACACGGCCACAAAGAAGTCGGGAGAGACGCTTTCAGCACAGGGGCTCATCTTTCTTCGGCCCGTTTCTTTTACGAGGGGAGGTCGACCCGGTCGCAGCCGACCATCAATACAGCGCTTTTCACACGGCGGCTTCCGCCGTGAAACCGAAGGGCCCGCTTCAGTGCTGAACCGCGGGGAGAAAGAGGCTCCGGGTCACCAAGCACCGGGAATGGCCCTGCCCCTTTACAACCCACCCGCCTTCCTACTACTCCGCCAACCACATCTCATCCACACACTTCCACCAACCACAAGCTCCATCCTTTCAATCAATTCCACTCCGCCGAGCGACCCCTGATGGATTCCTCTCCACTAGCACACCAGCAATCACTCGTCGTAACTCAGTCACAGGCGAGACACAGGCCGTATGAAATCCGGTGATGGGCCGACGATGATGATGTAAACAGCGCCCAGAAAAAGAAAGAAAAAATCCTTTGTTTGATGACCGTAGGTCGCCGAGCCTTTAGCACGATTTACAAGAACATCCCACCATCGCCGTCGGAAGGAACAGATATGAACAGGGATCAGGAAAAACATGAGATCTGTACCTTCGCCCTTAGATACTGCACCCAAGGTAGGGTTAGGCGAGAAGTGCTACAAAGACCAACTTACGAGGGACGTACGGTGACGAGGATGACTTCACGACCCTGCTTCACGAGCACGTGTCAGTCAAGAAACTGACTTTACGTTTTTATTCTGTATATGCATGTGGCATATACAGATAAAGAAAGGTAATAAATAACGGTAGTGATGCTACTTTTGACCACGAGTCCGCGAACACAGTGAAGAAACCCAAAACGCGCATTGCAGGGCCTAAAAGGTGTAACATCACCACAGCACCGTAATATGCAAACAGTTGTGGGAATGACGCAGAGGGAGGTACAACTATAGATCGCCGGGAGAAAACCTTCGTTCTGCAGTAGATCTAAATAGGCTGTAGACCACGATGACTATCACGATGATGACGAGCGCCTTCCAAGGTGTTGCGTTTCGCCTGCGACACGCGGTTTTGCCGGCGCGACTGCGGCGGGGCGGCAGACATTTTGGCCCGTTCGGCGTCGCCGCAACGCTCCCCGCCAGGCGTTTCCAGGCGTTTCCAGGCATGTTCCGATGCCACGTGTCTTCATGTGCGTGTGTGAGTGTATGTGCCATTGTGCCCGAACCAGGCGATGCGACAGCAGGGGTCACCCTCTCCTTCCTGCCATTGTGCCCGAACCAGGCGATGCGACAGCAGGGGTCACCCTCTCCTTCCAGTCATTGTGCCCGAACCAGGCGATGCGAAAGCAGGGGGTCACCCTCTCCTTCCAGTCTTTGTGCCCGACCGGCGGCAGTGTGCGTCACCTTAGCCCATTGTACAATCACGTGCTCGTCTATTGAGGGGTTCCTTCTTGCCCTCAACTGCGAGAGTATAAAAACAGCTGCCCCCGGACGCCAAAAGGAGGGCTCCGATTTCTTCTGTTGAGTAAAGTGCTCTCCCGTCTCTCTACTTCGGTCAACCTGACCGCCAACTATTTGCGATGTTAAAATAAACAAGTTGTTTTGTTGTTACCAGTCGACTCATGCTTTGCCGGGACCTTCGGATGCTTCCAGTTGTACCCCAGGCCGCCAGGCCAACGCTACCCTTGGGGCTTGCGACCCAGGTACAACCACGGGCGTCAGCGCCGAGTTCCCAACAACCGATGCCATCGGTGGGACCAAAACAAAGGCAAAACCAAGCAGGTTTCAAAGTTCTTTTGTTTAAACCTCATTGGGAAAAACTGGAGTTAAGAACAAAAAACAATGCGAGAACTGCACAAGAGAAAGACACGCAGCTTTCTGTCCGTCTCTCTTGTGCAGTTCTCCCGCTGTTATTTTTAGTCCCACAGCAGGCTCTCCTGAAGTGCGAAACGGAAGGAACAGCTAATCAGCGATCTCTTACAGCTCTGACTAGACATGAAAGGCTGCATTCATTTGTCCACACGATGCGTAACAATCCGTCCAACCTGGAACAAACAGACGAAACGCAAAAGCACGTTCCAGAAGAGCAAAGAGTTTCTTCCTAAAGCAAAGCAAGCGTTCCGGCTAGGTTGCTACTGAACACACGCTGCCCTGAAGGGTAAGGTTGATGACAGACAGAACAAGAAGAAACGCAGGATCGGTCAGACACAAACTAGAAACATCTGAACGGACCCCTTCGTGCTTTCTTCCCCAACTGGCTACGTCCTTTGCCACGCGTTTGTATTCCTTCCAACTTGTACCCGTACCGCACGTCCCAGGCTGTAACTCCCAGGCGACACCAGCCACAGAAAAGCCATACCACCGCCCAACGACGCAGACCACCCAGCGAGCGAGGAGGCGGCACGTCGCACACCGGCTGCCTATTCCTCTCGCCTTTCTTTTGTCTGAGGGCAGAAGGGGAATCCAGCGCGTGCACAGCGCGCGCGCTAGCGGTCTCCACCCCCCTCCTCCCCTCCCCGCGTTTCGCTTTCAAAAATGCGAGCCGCCTCCGGCTGCTCCGGCACGCCAGTTGCAGCCACCGATCCACCGGCGCGACAGTTCGTCCGGACTGGGCCCTTCCCTCCCCCGCCCGAGCCTCCTCCACACGACGCCTGTAATCCGCCACCGCGTCCCGGAGTCCTCTACACAATGAGGGTTGTCGTGAATGAGGCGTAATACTACAACAGGCAACGCGCCGAAGAGGAGGCAACAATGGGCGGAAAACGAGACCTCACGCGCGCGCGCGCGCGTGTAATAGTAGGAGGAAGAGCAACGCCAGCAGCAGCTCAGTGGTTCGACCGCGCACACAAGAGCGTCACCGGTGCTTTTCACCTTGACGTACTACTACTACATACAGTCGACTCGCTTGAAACGGGAAACTACAACCAAGCCTCGCTTGAGCACAACTTGTTAAAAACGGGTAGCAGATGTAATCGCATTATAACTGCGGCAAACCGCAAGGTTATCGAGTACGGATATCTTTAAGTTAACCCCGTCCGGATCCCCCCGTAGCAGACGACAGGCACCCCTAGCGGCGTGCCGCGCAGCTGCACGATAAAGCCCGGCATGACGTCAGTCGAAGGATCGCACGCCTAGCGCTGGGAGCAGTGCCAATGACAGTATTTTACGTCAAAAGAAAGAGGAGGTTACCGACTAGCAAAAGGGGTGGTTAATAAGTATCGGATGATTCGGTGGTCAGCAAGGATACTCTGATGTTCGACGACAAACTAAGCGACATGTCACCAAATAGATGCGCCGGATCTTCTGAAGCTACATAAGTTCTGTGTGCAGAACGTATATAGTATGTGTCCCGTGACGTAACCTATAAACACTTTTACTGAACAGCAATCGGTACTTCAATTTCAGTGACCGCTACAGACCTCACCATGAAACCATGCGCGCTTTGACGACTTTCGACCGATGCTCCCAAAGTTTCCCACAGTGCCTCGCCCTCTGCCTTTTGTTCTCGCGAAGTCCGAACCTTTACGGCATTCCCAGAACAGTAACTTAACCCAATTTAGCTTAACACTCCCATTTTCTGCCCTTTTCAAAATTTATGCTTGCGACGTCCACCATATTCTTAACTGCGGCTGTTCGAGCCGTTCTTAGACTTAGTTTCTTTTTTTTTTTTTTTTCTACGGCGTCAAGCGCGCCTAATTCGCGAGACCAGCCGATGTCGCACACGCTACCCCTTCCCCTCCCCGCCGCACGGCGTCCGCATTCTTTCGTTTCCCCGCAATTCGTTCCTGAGTGTCCAAAAGCAGCCGACAAGAGACTGCCCCCCTCCCCACTGTCTGAGGTGGCGCGCGCGGTGTACAGGCAAGGCGGCGGCTATTCTGCAGACACATTAGACGCTATTCAAGGTGCGGAGCAGCTCGGGGCGAGTGCCATGCCTCCCCCCCCCCCTTTTTTTTCTTCTTCACTCTTCCACGTTACTTTTCTTTTTCCGCCGCCGGTCTTTGCCATTGCTCTCTCAGACCGGGCACACAGACTTTACTAAAGACCTCACAGCTGTTAGCAACATTCCTTGGCGGGCTGTTTGGAGAGTCGTTAGTACAGGTTTGGCCTACATACAAATGTATCGCAACGTACACTAGAGATGATAGCCGGGGCCGCCATCTTGCGACGCCAACGTCAAATATAGCCCGTTTCATACGTGGCAGAAGCTAAGCAAGTATTGCGGTCATAAAGGTCTCACTCAGCGTGTTTGGAAGTCAAATTTTTTTCATCTGCTACGCATGCTAAAGAATAACTACTGCGTATAATACAACAACGTGCACGTGGATGTAAGGTTACGTCATACCGTGTTACTTGCGCCCCTTTGTGCTTCCTGTATGCGACGTACTATGTTTCGTTCGCGAGCGTCAGCGCTGCGCTGGAACCGATAGTCGAAGCAAACGTGTCACTCCGCTCGTTGGGTGATAAATATGTTCAGATATGCGACGTCTTTCACGCGATAAGTCCGTCATATTTTACGACGCAATGTTACATCATCACGCGACGCATAGAGTTCATATTTGGCGCACTATTTTCTGGTGGCGAATGCAAGCGGTGAAAGAAGTCTCTTTAGAATCCGTAGCATTTCCTGCTACGAAGCATACAGAATTACAATAACTGTATCGACTCTTTTCCGTCTATCTGCTAGATGATACAAAGACGCTGCAGCAATAATCATTAGCTCACAGTGGGTTTAATTTTATCATTTCCGCTTCTGCGAGAGCAATGATAGAGCACGTCTCTTTAAGCGCTGTATAGTTAAAGGGACATAACCATAAGACGTTTGGTAAGTCAGAAAAAGCGCAAGAACGAAATACGGGTGGCGACGCCTACTTGAACTTTCCGCACCTAGTGGCTGTGACGCCTTGCATTTTGATGACATCTTCTAGGGCCTAACAACTATATATAGCGGTACAGATTGACTACATTGTTTTCTAAAGGAACCTTTACTCAGTCAACGCTGCCCGAATGCGAAAACATACTTTGGAATCCCTGACGTCATGTTGACGTACCGGCGCTGAGGTTTCGGCGCGAAATTAAAATACTGATACTTGGACCTTCATTTTCTCATCTAATAATCAAAATATTTTTTTATATGACTGCCTGCAGGGTTCTCAAACAATTAGGCTTCATTAGTCTGAACTGATTTATTGTTTCGCTTTAGTGTCCCTTTAAGGAAGGCACCGCGAGATGGCCGTACTAGCGCTGCTAGTGATGTCGATGTCTCCGGTATAAACGCGTTGCAGTTAGGTAACAGGTAACAGGTTCCTTAAAGGGACACTAAAGCGAAACAATAAATCAGTTCAGACTAATGAAGCCTAATTGTTTGAGAACCCTGCAGGCAGTCATATAAAAAAATATTTTGATTATTAGATGAGAAAATGAAGGTCCAAGTATCAGTATTTTAATTTCGCGCCGAAACCTCAGCGCCGGTACGTCAACATGACGTCAGGGATTCCAAAGTATGTTTTCGCATTCGGGCAGCGTTGCCTGAGTAAAGGTTCCTTTAGAAAACAATGTAGTCAATCTGTACCGCTATATATAGTTGTTAGGCCCTAGAAGATGCCATCAAAATGCAAGGCGTCACAGCCACCAGGTGCGGAAAGTTCAAGTAGGCGTCGCCACCCGTATTTCGTTCTTGCGCTTTTTCTGACTTACCAAACGTCTTATGGTTATGTCCCTTTAACTATACAGCGCTTAAAGAGACGTGCTCTATCATTGCTCTCGCAGAAGCGGAAATGATAAAATTAAACCCACTGTGAGCTAATGATTATTGCTGCAGCGTCTTTGTATCATCTAGCAGATAGACGGAAAAGAGTCGATACAGTTATTGTAATTCTGTATGCTTCGTAGCAGGAAATGCTACGGATTCTAAAGAGACTTCTTTCACCGCTTGCATTCGCCACCAGAAAATAGTGCGCCAAATATGAACTCTATGCGTCGCGTGATGATGTAACATTACGTCGTAAAATATGACGAACTTATCGCGTGAAAGGCGTCGCATATCTGAACATATTTAACTCGTTACGTTCGCGTATTACTGGAGCAGTGGACGGTAGCGGCAAAGCTGGTAGAGACATCTTGTGGTGTTTTGTACAACTATAATGCACTGAAAAAATTTCTTTCCTGGCGTCTGTGTTACCGCCGAAACAAAACGTACTTTTTACTGCACGTTAAAATTAGGTCGTATTTAACGCTTTATCCCGCAGCAATATTTAACGCTTTAAAGCTAAATAGTATATGTGTGTCACTGCAGTATTAGCTTTGAGTGAACTCTCGTTAGACTTTACATCACCAGATGTTGCTGGCGTATGCATCCGTGGTAATCCGTAAACTTCGTACTGTTTACGGACTGCCGGGTTGCGTATTTGGAGGGGTGACATCACGGCGTCCCGCAGGCTCGTAAGCCAATAGCGTGGTGCTGCGGTTGCCATGCGTTGTACTTTCTGGATATTCCAAATACGCTGCCGGGTTACCGGAACCACGTACGGCAGCAGCGAAGCTAATAGAGAGTTTTAGTGCGTTCGGTATTCCGGCAAGCGCGGGCGCTTTGCCGGTTTAGCGGGGGCGTAAACGCGAGCGACCAGATTGGTGGCGCCAGCTGGTGGCGCAAAGCTCAACCACACCAAACACAAAGCTAATTACTATATTCTGCTTAGCTGCTGGTGTAAATTTTCGACAGCGGCATAATCGTGTTCACAATTACGCCGCTGCCAAAGATTTGCACCAGCAGCGAAGCAGGATATAGTGGGTTACTGCAGTTTTAGCTCTGTGTTTGTCTGGTTGAACTCTACGGCACCAGGCGGCTGCACAGCTCTGGCCGCTCACGTTTACGCCCCCGCAAATCCGGCAATCCGCCCAAACCGCCCCCGTTGGCCGGAATAACCGACAGGCTAAAAGTCTCTAATAGCACCAGCTTGTGACGCATTATCCAACTACGATGAGTCTGAAACATTCTTGTGTAGTGTGGGTGTTCTTGTCGAAGGGCGATCGTAAAAAGACTGCGCGTCAACGGTCACATCGCTTCCAACATTTGGCAGTTGCTGGTAGGCAAGTGGAATGGGGCAGGTCGCCGATTAAATTCTGTGTCGCAAGATGTCGCTACTAACGCTGTTGCTGCCGTACACCTCTCCGGTAAACCACAATCGGAAGTGAGTTTGTGGACAAGCTAAACGTTAAAGTTCTCTATTTTAGCTTGTTCGTGCACATTTACTCTTTGCAGAATACCGGAGCTATTTAGGTGAGCGGCAGCGCTAATGGCGCCATCTCGTGACTCCGAGCCAGAGAAATTACCATATTACCCCTGGCGTTGGCTCAGTGGTTAAGGTGTCCTGCCGCCATGCTATCTTGCATGAAATGAAATGAGAGAGAGAGACTCGTTACCACAGATGGTCAAAATTAAACCCCAGCCTTCCACTACACCGCCTCTTATAATTAAACCTCGCCATGTTTTTCACCTACTTTACTTACCTGTCGGTGTAGAGCGTCGGCAGCGGCAGAATCACTGACGTGCAGCCTTTTGTTAAAATTATTTTCCTTTTGACACCGGCAGCTAATTAGGCTACGGTTGCTCGCTGCAATAACTGCCCTGTGTCCTCTATCGTTAAAACCATGCACCACGAGACGGGAATACCAATTAGGCCTCTCATGCAAACGTCTCCAATACCCCAACCTTCCGCAAACTACAGCTCCTTTACGGACGCGCTAAAACTCAAAATATATCTCACAGACTCCTCCTCCGTAATGAAGTGAACCTCGTACCATAAGAAGCACTTCCTACCAGAATAATCCCTTGATGAGTAATTGAAAGGAAAAAAGAAAGAAAAGCAAGCGAAGAAGAGCTATACCCAATGTCGCTAAACAAGCGTTACGGCCTCTAGCGCCTCTCTCCCACATTTACACGTCTCAAGTTCACGAGCACGGCGGCGGGGCCACCGCCCGGCGCAAGCCGAACGCCCGGAGCAAGCGGTCTTCTCGCCGCAGTGCGAGAAAAGGCGAGGGCGAGAGTTTCCTCGTCGGCCCATTAATTACACGCCGGGCGCCTGCGCGCATTTCGGAGGGGCGCCTCTGCACCGGGACCGCCGAGCCACGAAGTCGGCCTAAGCGAGGGGAGAGGGGGAACGCTACATAGCCCGGCGCAGGCATTCACAAACACACTCAGGCCGCTTATTCTTCCAACTCGGACGGAAAGAGAGGCGTGGGGAGGGAGGGAGGAGTGATGGGGGGGGTCCCGCTTAATTACGACCTCCCGCACCTCCTCTGGCCGTCATTAGGAATTAACGAAGACGGCCGGGCCTATGCCGCTAAATCCCACCATCCACCCCCCTTTCCCCCCAATCCCTCCTCTGCCCACCCGGAGGCGACTTGCGCGCCGCCTGCGTTCTATTAGTACTATAACACTGCAGCGCAGAGAAGGACCATAGAGTTGTGTTGGACAAAGAAGCTTGTTTGTTTGCGCGTGTGCGGAGAAAGAAAAGAAGAGCCGGCGGGTTTTAACACGCTTTCAACACGGTGCCATACACGAGTGTGCTACAATTTGCTGGCCAACAGATTTGCTAACAGTTATGCTGGATAGGTAAACTGCTCTTCTGGGACGTCAAAAGCTGTCTTATGTGCGGAAGCTTGATAAGAAAAAAACATGTAACGAAATACGGTGGCGCCCCCACATCAACGTTCATGCAATGGCGCCCCGTGACGTCACGTGTTTCGGGATTATAGTCTGTGACGACCTAAGAAGGCGGCGGCACGTACACACAACTGTACAACTCAAGCAGAATTTCTATATACGCGCCACCCAATAACGTTAGCTCGTTTCCATGACGTCACGGAGGCGAACTTTAAAGAAGTTTCGCAGCACGTAGGTAGCGCAGTTTCGTAGACGGAGCCTGTACTTCAATTCTTTGGCTGTCATTGAGTGGAGACTGCTTGGAGTAATGAGGAGGGAAGATAACCGATGGTCATTAAGGGTTACGGACTGGATTCCAAGAGAAGGGAAGCGTAGCAGGGGGCGGCAGAAAGTTAGATTAAGAAGTTTGCAGGGACAACATGGCCACGATTAGCACATGACCGGGGTAGTAGGATAAATATGGGAGACGTCCTTGCCTTGCAGTGGGCGTAGCCAGGCTGATGATGACGAGTGGAGACAACAGCTCATCGACAAACGAGCATTACATGGCATTTCAAGCGCACCACTGCCCATACCACCAACGAAGGTAGCGCCCCCCTGCGGACGCATGCCGCCATCGCGAGCTCAGAAAGATGCGCGTGCGCAAAACGCAGCTGTCTCTAGCGACAACGAAAAGAAACAGCAACGGCAAATGCCGCACGCTTTCAGACAGGCCGCCGAACCGACGACGACGACGCCACGCAGGACGCCGGCGTAAGATCCGACTCCCCCCTCCCCGTCCACCAACCCTCCCTCCTTGAGACTCCGCAGTGAAGGGGAAGGAGCCTGCGAGAGGGCCACGCAATACCGAGGAAGAAGATGGAGGCCTCCGCGTTCCGCCGGCGCCTGCCACTGCGACGGCAATCACGCGCGACTAATGCGCGCTCCGCAGCGAGCCAGCGAGGAAGAAGCAACGGCCCCAAACGAAGCGACGCGCCGGCAACCAAGCCGCGGCGCGAAAAAGGGGGAGCGGAGAGGCAAGGCACGCAGGGCGGGGGGGAGGCGAAGGGGAGGAACGGAGCAGTTGAGAGAGCCGACGACCAATTTCCGTGCGCGAGGAGCGGTCGGCCGCGCTAAAGGCGTCTTCGAGAAGGAGGCAAGGAAGGAGTAATACAAAGGGACTGGCTCCGCTGCCGGCCGAGACGCCGCCGACAGTGCATAAGAAGAGCCGCACATAACGTAATACGCGCGCCCGCGCATTCACTGAGCAGCGGAGTCTTGCGACGAACGTACAGAAAGGAAAAGAGAAGCCCGTAACTTCGCAAGCCGGAGTTGGGTGCATGCACAAAGACACGAGCGGAAGATGAGTGACTATGTGCGCTGAGTTTGCTGAAAAAAAGAAAGAGAAGTAAAGAAGGCACAAGAGACATCGGCAATTGCGAGTCGAAGTTGGGTGATGCAGACAGATGCAAGACACACGTACCTTTGTCTCCTCCTCTCCTATTAAGGTTTTCGCTGCGCAGCGGTTTTTTCTTTATTGCGTCGGATGCGGGGGAAAAAGGAAGCCGCCGCCAAATGACGAATGAGTGAGATAGGCTTAAATAATACTCGGAAAAACAAAACAACAACAAAGCAATTGGTTAGGTTCGTGAGCACGGATTTGCGCGGACAACGCACCTGCGTGACGCAGAAGGAACGGAACGAGGCGCGTCGTTTCCGGAGGAGAGGGAACGGAAGAGAGAGATGCGTGATCAGAGTGATACCACCCGCGAAGCGCATCGGTCTTGGGATCGAACCTATTCGTGCTTCGATCGTTGTGCGTAATAGCCACTTACCCACCGCACCACCTGTCCGCCGCGATTGTTCAAAATAAGAGGCGCTACAGTCCACTTCCCCGAAGCGACGAGGTACACAAAGTGCAAGAAAGAAACCTGCGCCTGCTGCCGTGTGCGCCAACGACATTTGTCTCAAACGCATCTACTACGACCACTCACCCCACGTTGGGCGCCAGAATGTGGGTTAGGGGCCAAAGCCTTCGAGACAGACTGCCTGGTTGAGACTCTCCGAGGCAGACGGCAGCACATTTCCTCTGGCTGTGTTCCAGTTCTGGCCAGTATTGTTGAGTGCTAAGACAGCATCGAACCCTGTAGTTATGACAAGCACGTGGAAGACGCCACCTCGCATCGAAAAGGCTCAGAAAAGGGCATATTGCAGCTTTCTTTTTGGACACTTCCCATGCGAGAACCTTCACAGAACACAACGTAGCTTATATTAGGCACAGAAGAAAGAGTGACATGTTTTCTTTTGCGCACGCGATGTTCCCGTCGAGTTTCCCAATTTTTCTGCTCAGTCGCCATCTTGTTTGGACAGCAAAGCAGCCAGCATCGTTTTTTTTTTACTTCAATGCCGTCTTCCCCAACCTCTCTATTTTGTTGCCTTCGTCAGAATTGGAACGCCATTGGAGATGGCCGCTTTCCACTTGGCTTGCCTGTTTAACCATTTACGACGAGTACTGGAACACAGCATCCACCATGGCCAAGCACTATTATGCTGTTAGGGCAGCGCAGCTTCCAGGGAAAGATATCAATAAGGTTCATTTTTGTCCTCATGGGTCTCAAAGAACAATGTAGGAAGCAAAACGCATCGGCCCAACACGTGATTGTCATGTCCGAGCGCGCGGCAGGTTTCAGCGCTTCCCGCCCGCTCTGCAAGCTGAGGGTGTGTCCCAATTCTGGACAGCATCGGAGATAGTCTACGTAGACAGCTAAGGAGACAGCTTCGAGCACGAGTAATGGAACGCTTTTGGAACCGTCTGCAAGACGCCTCTGCGACGTGACGCCACCTCGCGGTAACAAGAAACACCCAAAAAAACCACGCATAGTATTTGAGCGTACACGACCTTCCTGTGGAGTTTTCCGTGCCTGCTGCTCGGCTTCCACCTTGTTCGGACAGTAAAGTAGCCTGCATCGTTTTTGCCTTCGCCAGAATCGGAACGAGGCTTAAGATGGCCACTGTCCGCTTAGCCGTCTGTTCTGACATCTACGGCGAGGTACAGCAGCGCAGCCAAACAAGTGCGCGTCGATTAAAAGCTACCGGCAATCAAACATTTTCGGCCAATACGCTGTCTCTTACAGGTCACGTGTTGGGCCGAAACTGCGAGGGACAAAGCGAGAATGGCTTCACGAAGAGTTCGCTTGCTGGCTGTGTGACGCAATGCTCTCCCAGAGTTTACTTCCTACCTGCCATGGAAACCGCTATATTCAATTTCACACTAAGCAGGCAACGCTTTTGGTCTGCGACAACACTCTACGGAACAACTACTTCATATCTACAACTGGCGGAAGCAAGGTTAAAAGCATGAGACAATGTTGCAGCGAATCACATATTCACCGCACATATGGCGCACTATTTCTTGGTGGCGAATGCGAACTGAAAGAAGTCGCCCTGGGCTTCGTAGTGTAGTCTACTATGCATGAAACGGAGTATAACTGGGCGATAAGACAAACGGAAACAAACACAATGAACTAACCCGGTGCAGTGTTACTCCAGAATTGTTCGCGCCGCATTCCTTCAGCGAAAAGGAGCGGAGGCTGAAAATGAAGGCCAACATTTTCCAGGGCTTTTGAGAATTTACATCTGGCCGATGTCACGAACTTCGCGGTAATTTCGCGGCTTTGGACTGCGTTTATGTTGCGACAGCCGCCATATAGTATGTGCTTGTCCTGCCTTAATCGGCATGTCCTCTTTCCTTCAATCGGTGAAGAGTTGACTACAGTGCTGAGGACAAGCTGCCAAAGTTGGTGACGTCACGGAGAACAGGTAAGGCAATTTCAAGATGGCATCGCAGTTAGTGTTCAGCTTACGCATCTTTTGCGCCTTACTATGCTCCCGCTATCCGTCAGACCAGCCCACTCCAGTGCGGCAGAATGACGAGATAGTTTCAGATTCTGCTTTCTCATCGTGCTTTCGTCCTCCACCATCTCCCCACGCATCTTAGCCCCATTTTGTGTATGTGTGTTCATGTGCGTATCAGTTGCTGCACTTTAAAATCCTACCCAACAAATTTAAAAAGAGATTCAATACGAAATTCTTTTTCAGCATTGAACATTTTCGATTTTATTTTTGACTACCGGCTATACATGCATTGCTCTACGTTTGCAACAATGTCACGGGAACCCCCCCCCCCTCCCCCCGCAAATAAGTGAAACGAATAGAAACCGCAAGACGGCCGCGTTACACTGAAAAAAATAGTAAACCAGAACAGAAAACTGGCTCGGCTACTGCGGAACAACACAGCGTACACATTCGTTGTCTATAGGCTACCCTGAAAGCACTACACTAGATGGAAAACAGGCAAGGAAAGCTAATGCAATCATGGGTAGAAAAACCGCAGTAAGTATTCAACAAATATCATAACAATCAGTAACGCTGAGTGTATTGCTGGACTTCGTAAGAGCGACAGAAAGATAGAGCGAGAGAGAAACAAGAAACAGACAGATGGCAAGGAATGCTTAAGACGCTGCATCTCGGCTACCCCTTCGCGCCTTTCAAAGTAACGTCAAAAGCCGAGAACGAAGCAAGCACCAGACTAGAGGCGAATTGCGCACAGAAAAATGGAGTGGAACAACCGCAGCCGCAAGGTCCGGACCATAAACTAGAACCTCACCGGGGCCATCCGTCCGCCTGCACACACAGACACACACAACTAGCCGCTAACGGAAGATACGAAAGGAAGGAGGCAACTAAACGCAACAAATACAAAAAAAAAAGAGAGAAAGAACCCGCGAACTGACATGTACAGGACGGCCAGAGAGAGACAGACAGAAGAGGTACAATAAATAACCGGCCCGGTCAAAAGCAGCAGCGCAGGGGAGAGAGCAAAGGCGGCGGCGGGCCCGCGGCCTCAACCGGCGACGAATTCGCCACACGGCCCAACACCGGCACCGCACAAAGATTGCGGTTGTGTTCCTCTTTCTTCGGATATCCTCCTCTTCCCCCTACCGTCTTCTCAAAAGGCATCATCCCCCGAGCCGCGGGGCGGTCAAAGCAGCGGAGGCGCTGAAGACATCAAAGTGGCCTGCCTCGCCATTCGTTTCTTCGCCGAGGCAGAAAAAAAAAAAAAAAAAAGAAAAGGAAGGAAGCAGCACAGCGATAACTCGAACGAGAAAAAAAGAAGGCAAGCGAGAGACGCCCATCGCACGTCTTCTCGCTCAAAACTAAAAGCTTTCTCCCTCTCCTTCAGTTCGGGCCAGCATGAAGACGGCGCGAAGAGATGGGGCCGCGGAGAAGCGCAGCACTTCGCGCGCCTTCTCGGCACGGCAATACTGAGGAGTCCACGTTATAAGAGGGGGAGGAGGAGGAGTCGTAAAGATGCAGACCGCCAGCCTCATTACTTCTTTTCATTTTTCAAAACTTTTTTTTTTTTTGTCTTGGGTAGAGTGGACATGAGCCACCAACCCCTCCTACCTCCGCGAATGCAAGAATATGAGAGAGGGGAAAGATGAGAGAACGCAGCGGCCATCCTCCTACAAACAAACAAGAAACGCTTCAAATCCCTCCCCTCTTCTACGCAGGAAAACACGTTTCCTCTTTCCGATATCGACAACTACACAACCTACTTCTCTCAGCTCTCTACATCATACTCGAGCCGCTGCAGCCGCGGAATTCACCCTCCCCCACCAGCCCTGCCAAGCCCTCCCTTTCTTTCGATACGGAACACTGAAAAAGATTTTTGCTCTGCACGCAGGGAGAAGAGGAAAGGATGTTATTCGAAAGTTCGAATCCGCAGCAAACGCAATCCAGCATCAGCACCCCTCTCTCATAACCTCCCTCCCCCTGCTTTACCTTCTCGAAGGTGTTCGGCGAAGGTCGAGCCCTTTGCGCCGCACCCTCTCCCCATATACCGGTCTTCACGCGATATGGGCGGCAGGCAGGCCGGTCCAAAGGTACAGAGTGGGGAATAGGGGTGGGAGGGGGGGGGGGGTTGGAACCGTATTCAGATAGACAGGCCCGGCGCGGCCGCCGGACACGGTTATGCCCCTGCCGCCGCCGTCAGGTATGAAGGAAGCGAAGCTATGCCGCCTCCTTGCTCTTCGGTTCATGCGCGGAGGTGCGAAATTTGGGCGAGGAGGGGAAGGGACCGGTAAGAAGAAGCTGCGCACGAGAAAGAAGAAATGAAACACGCTGCCGGGATGGGTGGGGGGTGGGGTGGGGGACACCAGAAGAGGCTCTCCAGGCCCGCACCGTCCGGCATCTTCAAAAAGCGAACGAAGCACGGCGGCCGTATGCGAGAGAGTGAGGATATCATTTACGAGCACCTACACAACCTCTCTCCTGGAAGGCGTGTGTGTGTGTGTGTGTGAGCGCGTGTTTGTAAGCGGCAACGGAAGCCATAAAGAATGAGAGCGATGGAAAGAAAGAAAGAAACTAGAGGATGTTTCGGTTTGAAAAGGAGAAAGCAAAGTGAGTGGCTTTCTCCTGTCGAACAAGGCGCGGAGCAAACGGACAAGGAGTCCCGGAGAAAATTCCTTCTCTTGCCATTCTTGCGCGGCTACAGGACTTCACTCCCCCCCACCTCTTCCCATTTTTTGTTGCCCGGAACTGCTTACGAACATTGCTGGGTGGCAGTGAAACCGAGCTACAAGCATACGAAGGCAGGGGATTTCTAAGAAATGCTTTTGAGAGAGCCCGTTATACTGAAGAACAAGTTTCTGCGGTCATGCAGGCAAATGTGTACAGAAGCAAGGCTTTGCTATGAATCTGCTAGCCTCCTGGTTAAGTCCATAGGTGGCAGAGCAACTGCTCCGGAAGGGCCTTGGTCTCAGGTTCGATCCTCGAACAGGGACGAATTTTTCTAACTGCGCAGCTTTCTTTCTGGGAATCTCGCATTAGGTTAACTCTGTAGATTTGTATTGCTGTAGGATGAACTGATTTGTCATTAACTTGATTACAATGATTGATGTGACATACAATGTATCTACCTTATTTTCAAATGTTCCATTAGTTATTACGTTGAACTGTCCACTGCCGACGTTCTACCTTGCTGAAATAATTACTCTTTCCTATACAAATTCATCACTTGTCGCGTGTGTGTGTTTGTTTCCACGGTGTATCTACCACTTTTCAAATGTCCTATTGGTTATCACGTTGAATTGTCTGTTGCACGACGTTCCTCACCCTTTAGTAACACCCCTTATAAGGGGCCTTTAAGGAATGAAAGTGACCTGAGCTGACACAGAAGATACGCGGGTGGCAGGGGCGCACCAGCGGACAAAACAAGTGACAAATCGCTTCTGTTCATCTTGTCAGTATTCCATTCGCTGGCACGCTGTGTATATCCTCCGCAGACGTGAAGGCAGCTCAGGTACATAAACGCTTTTCAAATCGGTTTTTAATTACTGGCTGGGTGTTACGAACGTGAAAAAAAAAAACGTTTTTGTTTTGTGTGTGTGTAATTAACGGTCGTTATTTGCATTCTGTACTCATAGGAATGCTGTCGTCGCTGTTAGGAATCGAATCCACGATATCGTGTTCATCAGCGCAGCGCCACAGCCCAGCCCAGATTAAAGGGCCACTAAAGATGAATATTCGAAGTCAAGCTGTACGAGTAAAATTACGCTTCTAGAATAGCGCGCACAACAGAACTGTCACTACAACGTGACAACAGCGAAAAAGCAGCTCTTATGGGGAACCAGCGCTGGATAGGCGGCGCGTCGAAAAGAGTGCGTTGCACGCCGCCCTGGCGACGAAACGCGGCATTTCCCAGCCGCTCGACCAGACGACACACACGTGCGCGGCCGTATTATAGTTCGTATGTTTCCGTTTTCGCGCCGCTTCAAGTGGTGTTTTTGTAAAGAAGCTAGCGCCATCAAGTGAAGAAATGACGAAAGAAGCTTTTTAAGCTTTATACATTTTTCACAGTGCGTCGCGGCGAGCACGTGTGTTTCTTTAACGGTTGCGTCGTGTATCGATGCCATGCTTGCGTGGCTGCCTGCCTCGCAAATCTAGCAGTTATGGCTCCGGTCGTGCTGCGCTATGGTTTCGGAAGTATTAGTTGGCCTGAAGATATTCCATATTTCTCTGGCTAGACATAAAAAATTCTGATGTTACTTCGCCACAGCAGTCAATGGAGAAGAAAGCTTTATCGCATCAGCTGACTCGCGCAAGCAAAGGTTTGAGTGCTCGGCTGCTTGATCCGTAACAATTCCGGCTACATTTAGCACTAATTACATTAATTTGCCGGATGCATCTCAGCGCCGAGTCCTCATCCGCATGCGCATATTTATAAACACATAGGTGGCTTAGTCGCGCGTGCGCCGGCACTATGCGCATACAACTCGTATTACAAGGCAGCTTCCCTCCTACATAATTCTTGGCAATGAATGGATAATTTTTACCTTTCGTATCGTTCACTTGGTGCGGTGGCGTTGGAAGGGGCTTGGCGGTGGCATTGCGAAGGAAAAATGGTACATATGCCGGATGGTGCATGCTATTGCTCATTTTGTTTCCGACGAAATACCGACAGTAGATTCTGCTGTTTGGTACTGTCTGCCATGGCTGACCGTCTTCACTATCGAATAAACCAAGGATACACGCAAAATTTGATTTAGAAACCAGCCCGACACCGCTTGACAGGGCGACAAGACGGGAGCTTACTCCGCTCGCCTGAGTGCTTGGATCCAACGCCGCCTCCGTTCTTGTTCGTAGGGTTTAGATGGAAAGACGCAGAAAGATACATCCTCCGTCATCCCGACTTAGTTGTGGCACTTGTATACGCAACAGTATCGTCGGCGCCCTTTTGTTTTCCTTCGACTTTAAGGGCACGCAACGCAATTTTCGTCCGCGGGGGAGGCTGCATTGTGCACGTTCTGACCGTCAGGGCGGCGCTGCAGGCGCCGTGAAAACTCCAGCGCTGGTTCCCCATACAGGTTCCCCATACGGGCGGCGACACCCCCTGCGAACTTCCCGCATAAGATTCCCATGACCACGGCCTCAGAGATCAGTGCGATCTCGGAGGCCACGCCAAGGCGAATTTCTGGCAATGTCTGTACCGGCCGCGGTGGCTCAGTGGCTACACGGCCTTCGATTCGCGGGTTCGAATCCTTACTGCGGTGGGAATGTTTAGACGGGGACGAGGTGGGAGGGAGGACGAGATGCAAAAAAAAAAAAAAAAAAAAAACGCGCGGGTGCTTAAATGTGCAAGAAATCCGGCTGGTCAAAGCCGCTTTGCATATGCGTTAAATCTTTGCACGCCCCTCTTGCGTTCTTTTGTATACGCCTGACCGACAGCGTCCCCTCACTTGGGCCCCTGTCTCAAAAGAACTTGCTGATCTGGAGTCCTTTACTACACGGTGTGTCGTACATTGCCAAAAGTGTCGCTTTGAGACGTTAAACCGCACGAAACGATGATCAATTTTGACAGCGCCTTCTCGTCTGTTCAGTTACTAATCGGCAAAGAATGTATTTTGCGTTGTAAGTGAACCGAGGTCGGAACGGCATAAACAAAAGAAAAATACGCTAAATATCCGTATTGTTCCGCTAACGTGCCCGTCACTCAGGTCAGTTTGAGCAGGAAATTAAAAGCGAGAGAGAGAGAAAGAGAGAACGTAAGATTTACTCTTAATTTTATTCGCTGGCAATCAAAGTCGACCTCACGCCGAAGGAATGATTGCCGAGTCTTGAAACAACGCACATCTTGGAATCTATGTGAAGCGGTTAGTCAAATGCTATACGTTTGTCCCGTTTCATTTCTGCGTCTTCGGCGTAGAGGAAATCGGCCCTCGAGGCAAAGCTAGCACGCAATGTGTCGCTCGCGGAGATCATCTCGAAGGGAGATAGTTGGCGTTGGCGCCACAGAATAAGCATACCTGCGATTGCGGCCTAATGGTTGGAGCATCTAAAATAGGAGCATCGAGATGCTGTAGTGAGAAACCTCGTCACGCAGAAGAGGGGGGAAGCGTCACCGGTATAAATGTGTGCAGTGTTCTTCTTTCATGCTCCATATCCGCACATGCTCAAAAGAAATCGGCAAAAGTTTCGACCTGCCACAACTGCGCGCCGCGCCTGCCTGCCTGCGCGGTTTTCCCTGAAAATGGTTCTAGGGTCTGCTCACCGAAGACTGGTCTGGACAGACAGAGCAAAAGGCGCAGATGATGAACTCTAAGCCGCCAGCGCTGTAAAATAATAATAATAATAATAACAATAATAACGAGAAAACACGCGGGCCAACGTTTCTTCCATCGCCGCCCCCGCGGAAGAAGATGCATTCTTGTCGCACCGTCCCAGTCGTGAGCGCAGACCAGCTGCTAACGCCCGAAAGAAGAAAAACGAGACGGCGAAAAAAGAAAAGAAAAAAGGAGGCCAAAAGGCTCTGTCCAAGAGAGAGACGCGCGAAGCTTCTCCATTCGCGGAGGGCTCAGGTGGACCCGTGCGGTCTGTGTGTTGCGCGGCGGGAGCGCTATTCATGGAGGCGGGCGATATGTGGCGCTGCGGTATATAGGCCGCAGCGAGCTGAATAGACGCGAGGATAGAGGAGGACACCTCCCCGCACTGCCTCATCCCCCCCCTCCCCTACCAACGTGCTATTATATAGGCACCAAGGGCTGCCTGCGAGCGTGCGCTAACACTAGGCGCGCCAGGGGCACACCCGGCCGTCCCAGCTGCATGCACCAATGTTTGGTCCTCTACCGTGGCCTCCGAGATCACGCGATTTCGAAGGGCGCACCCCCAAAACTGACACGACAAAAACTGTTTCTATTGAAACGAGGGGGAGGGGCAAAAAAAGGTAAGGGGAAGATTTGCAATGTTACAGAATAGGTGCGATATCCGAACGTGTAGCAATAACGCGGCAGGGTAACCCCATGCACCGAATGTACGACGTATTTGAAGCGTCGGTGCGCGTTCGCTTCGCGCCGAGCGAGAACCGTACTGCTGTCACGGCCGAAATGTGCACCGCGGGTCATTGGATCTGATACTAGTGGCCGCGTACGGTACACATTTCGGCCTAGAAATCACACATGGCGCGGTCATCGCGTAGAGCAGCCTATAGCAGCGCCGAAGCCTCGGCAAAAATAACTTCCGTGCGGTTCAAGCTGAACTCTACTACGCCGGTCCGCGTTACATGGGATACTTCAACCGCATAAAGTGGAGGCTAAATGGAGAACACAGATCGCATTTAGGACGCGACATTACCGTAACGTCAAACACCTGTTGAGCAGAAGGTCTGTACGCCTTATACCCCGCGTGACATCAAGCGGCCGACACTTAGTACCAACCATCGATGTTCTTTTTCCTTAGCAAGACATTCTATGGGAGCCATAACCTTTCTAGGCGATGCAACAGTGTTAAGGACGCGCCGAGAAGCGCCTCAGCGCGGGAAACACGCTTCATGTGGGTTAGCAGCACGTGTCGACGTAAGGTTCCATCTCTAAACATCGCTTGCACAGCTGGTGAGCAAGCACTTCGGTGATCAACATCACTTCATTACGTTCACACTCCAAAAAAGACGGCTTCATCCATTTGACGTGTTGCCGGCCTAACGCGAGCTGAACCGCTCCGTGTAGTCCGTGCCTTAGGGTTTCACGGCAACCGGCACTAAAACAGGATGCCCACAGTAAGGAGCCATTCAGACAGTTTGACGTTTTTTTTTCAAGGACACGAAAGAAGCCGGCGCACAACTTCGAAGGCCAAATAAAATAAAAACATACAACTGTTCCTTTCTTTTTTTTTTTTTTGCGTGGGACAGATTCAACATTCTCGAGCCGTGAATTGACATTTCCGCAGTTCTGCTCGAACTGGCAATTCCACGACAGGAAAGCGTCGTTTCCGAGCTCATCACCCATTAAGCCGAGGAAGAACAAGGACGTTCGTTCACGAGGCTTAGCGACGGGGATTCGAACCGGCGGCCTCGCGCGTTTACACTGGCTGACTAGGAGAACGCCACAAGACGTCCACCGCTTCCACCCCCCCCCCCCCGAGACGTTCCGTAGTATACAGTACACCTATATAACATGGCAGGTAGATATACGAACGCGCACAAAGACCCGTCTCTTGTTTTTTCGGAGCAGCTCCTTCCTCCTGATAACGCCGCAGCAGCGAGCACTCTCAACGGAGCTGCTGGCGAGATAGCATCGACATGCAACCTCCCCTTCACCTCCCGCTTGTTGAACGAGCAGCGTTGTTGAAAGACCAAAGTAAAGGTTGAGAGAGGCAGGAAGGAGACGGGTAACTTCGAAAAGGAAAGCGCCCTGTACGCAGCGGCGTACGCTACAACGTGAGACAAATCCGGAATGGAAAGCCACCGCGAGAACAGCGTCGACGTGCTGTCTGTACGCACGCACGCACACAACGCGATGTACACGTACGAAACTGAAAGAACCCGCGGTGTAGTAGTGCTGGGAGTGGAGCGTGCTTCGAGCGTCCGAGATCAGCAGGTCTAGAGCGCGGGCAGCATCGAAATGAATAGCCGAGCTTGTTCGCGGCAGAAACAGCCGCGGCGAGCAGGGCGTCTCTCCCGTCAACGTTCCTCGGCGAGCACGACGGTCGTTGAAGGGAGGCAACAGTCGAGGCCACGCGTAGAGGAGAGGACGTTCCTCTCGGTCCGCGGCCGAAGAAGCGCGCAGGCGAAACAAGGGGCTCGCCTTCAAGAGACCGCGAATCGTCGTCGTCGCCGTCTCAAGTGTTGTACGAGCCGAGAGGACCGCGCCTCGCAGTCGAGTTACGGTCGCACGGGGCACTGCGACCGCGTGGAGGCGAGTTTCAGGCAGCCTCAGCAGCTGCCATCACTTGTCTCCGACTCGAGAATGTGAGCGTGCAGTCGTCGTCGCGGGAAGGGATTGAGGAACGCAAATGCGCGTGAGCGGAGGGGTTTCGCGGGACTCCTCGCATTATACGTCGACGTTTGTTCTGTGGCAGCGCTCAGAATTTCAACTTCATGAAGGATACCGGCCACAGTCTCGTTGACATGAACTCGACGCGAGCGGGCCACGAGAGAAGTCGAACCGACCCAGCCTAAATGTGTTTACACGCATCTTGTCAGCCCGGGTTGGGCGAATCAATTCGCTCGGCAGAATTCGGCTCGGCGCCCCTTCGGCCCGACCCGCTACAGTGTTTCATTGCGATGGCAATTATGTGGACACTCCAGGAGAATTTGTGCCGTCGTCGTCGGCGTTGACGTGAGGTCCCATAACGCGATAACATCGCGTCCGTGCGCCATATGCTGTAGGCGCGAGGGAAGGCGAGAAGGATGATGGCTTGATGCGACTAAAGCCCCTCAATTTTTCAAAAGTAGCGCCATTCTTAGATCTTTCCGCCACCCCGCTCACCCTGGCGCGTCCTCCTCCACGCTTCCGGTCGCCCCGGCCTCCTCCGCTCCCCCATTGGCCCATCTGTGTCACGTGGAAGCAGGCGCCGCGCTTTTGTATATTTTTTCTTTCCACCGCGGAGCAGGCGCCGCGCTTTTGTATATTTTTTTACTTTCCAGCGCGCGCCGACCTCCATTGTTGGGCCTGCGCGACGAAAGTACGGCAGGCGGACTGACGGAGTGCGTTAGCGTAATATAATGTGTAGGGCCGAGAACTTAATTGCGATGCCATGCTGCAGCGCCTTCGGTTGCCGCAACAGACACAGCGAGGGAAAAAAGCTTTTTGCTTTGCCGTCCGGTGGGCGCAACGCAAGAAGAAGTGTGGATTCGCAGGATCAGGTGGGCTGACTTCGAGGAAGTGGAAAAGAACGCACGGCTTAGTGAAGTAAGGGCCACGGCTACTCGCAACTTCTTATTTCGAGTCTAGATCACGCCTTCGGTTTCGAAAAAGTGTGTGTTCATGCTCTGCGTGGTTTTTAGCGCGTTGTCTGACTTTTTTTTTCGAATGTGCTCTCTTTGCTTCATGTAGTTTCGTCTTGCGGTGAAATGCACGCATCTGCAGCTGGCCTGTGACATAAAAGCGACTTTATTCAGGGTGTGTTTTGAGCTCCACCAGAAGTTAGCACATTCTCGACGCTTTTGCAAGGCTCAGTATGACTTACGATGCAGTCTTTTAGCTTCGAATGTACGCCCGCATGTATTGATTTGGTTTGTGGTGATTAACGTTTTTAACGTTCCGAAGCGACTAAAGCTAGGATGCAGGTCGTAGTGGATGGCTCCGGATAACTTTATCTAGCTCGCCTGGGGATGTTTAACGTGCACTTTGATCGTAGAGTCGTACGTGGGCCGGTAAATTCCTCGATGGCGTTTCATAATACTCGCGCGGGCGCGCTAGCGCTGCTTTAAAAGTTGGTGCCTCGGCGCGATTGTATTTCTTCAATAAATTTTATTTACTAGTTGTAACACCTTGCCATTCTTTCGTATTATTGACGGCGCCTCCAGGGCACCAAAGCAGCAACGGGAACACCAAAGCTAGAAGCAGGGCTGGATGGGGCTCGCCGTAGCCTGTGCATGCCAAGGGGGTATAAGATCGCGGACAGCCAATTTTGCATGTGAACACTCCCTGCGACGCCTGCATTATTGTAATGTCACGTGCTCTTCAGAGGCCTCCGTTAGCCATTACATGTGCCCTCCTAGAGCAGTACTTGTTCACACAGCCGCACACAGCCATTCCGGCTGTGGGCGGTCAGCAATCTCTCACGCACCGGCCGAGCAAAAGTATCCTGCAGGTGCGTAAATGAACCCACGAAACCACGTACACATACTTTCACGCTGTGAACACCTGAAACTTTGGTAATTACGCGCGTGTTTGAGTACACCGCGAGCTTGCGTCGTGTTTCAGCAACACGAACTCTCAACGTCGCGCGCTTTACGCCTTAAATACGCCTTGAATAATGGTCCTTTACTCTATTTCTTCCGCAATTCCAACACGAAATTCTAAAGGCCAGTAACCGACTGACGAAGAAAGATCTCGATTGAAAAAACTGCTCCTCAGGGCTCGAACGAACTTTTCTGCGAATTTCCTCCCGTAGCGTGTTAGCCGTCGTCTGCTACGGCAGGCCCACCACCGGCGGCGCCACCGTCGAGGCCGCGCCGAGCGGAGGAGGAGGGAAGCGAATGGCGCTACTTTGGGAGATTCAGGGGCTTTAGATGCGACGGTGTCTTCTCGCGCTCGCAAGGGAGGAAGGCGAGGAGGCTGCGCGCTTAAGCGCGCTAGGGAGCGGGGGGGGGGGGGGGCATGTTAGACTGAATCTCCTATCCAGCTGCAACGGAAGAGCGTGACCTATAGACCTCCTCGTCGGGCTAGGAGGAAAGGGCGCGCAGCGAGCCTTTCCTCCTCTCTTGCTTGTGCGATCCGGCGCGTCGTGCTTGAAATTATGGCTGTCGCGTGCTGTGAAACGATTTGGAGATGTTTCAGCTCGTACTTTTTGACATTTGCGCAATGTCCGTTCATACAAGGTCGTCGGAGAACAAGTGTGTAGCCTTTAGGTGCATCGGTAACTACGGTATGCGAAAATGTCTGTTGGGGGCGCAAACATGTGACGAGCATCGTCAGCCGCGGTGTGTGTGTGTTAAGAACTATTTTTAGGCGTGTTGGTTTTAATTCAACGAAGAGAACCGGCGTTTGTGTATTGCCAGGAAATGGAAATTCTGCTCACTATCAGATCGTTTGGCGTAGGAACTGTGACATAAGAGCGCATGCTCGTGCACAGCCAACTTAAGGCAACCACGATCACAACTAAGCGCCAGGCGTTATCAAATATACGCATTTCAAGTCTAGTAGACTTGAAATCCCTATATGCCTACGCTAGCCTCCTGTGTGCGCTAGGCCGATGGCGCTGCTCAGCAAAGCGATCACTGCGATTGGTGAACCAGAATGATACATTTATAAGCCATGTGCGTCAGAATTACCTTTTTTGCCCTGTAAAGCCGCAATATCCGAGGGATCGCATAAAAAGAATGCGACGGCTATTCATGAGGTCAAAATTTCTATAATACGGGTGAGTGTGTCGTAGAGAATGGGACGAACAAAACCGAAAAGAATCCTTTCTCAAAGCGAGAGAGAGAGAGAGAGAGAGAGAACGGGCTAACGCTGCAATAAGACTTCGCATGGTCATGACGCACAATGGATCTATAAACGCTGATGTCGCATGCTTGGACCATGCTCTATATAGAGCAAAGATATCTATAATCCAACATCTACCACTCCTTCGGACGCTCGCGCAGTTCGTAAACGGTCGCTTTGCTGGACAAGTGTAATTCACACTGTAAAGTATGCTGTTATTACTAAACAAAATTATTTTAATTATGGGTGGAAACCACGTCCACCGAACCAAGTAGTCCCGCAATGTAATCTACAGCTAACAATTTGAACGCTTCTCGAAGTATAGCAGCACAACTTCTGTCGTAGCAGAACGGTGCCCACGCTGTTACGATCGTCGCGCATGTTTCATTTCTCCTAAACCGCAACTTAGAACTAAAGGAGAATACTGCTATAAGGTCACATTAGTGAATAGAATTTTCAGAAATACACAACTGATCTCTGAGGCTGATTTAGGCTCAAACACACGCGCACACATCGTGCTGCATGCTACCCCCGCCTCGAAGCCAGCAGAAAGTCCGGCCATGCCGACCAAAATCACTTCAGTACGTCTCACAGAACCGTTTTCCACGTACAAGACGCCACGTCACACTAAATAGACCGCGCGAAACAAACACCAGAAACCAGCGCCGTGCGTATACCTGACATACAACTCGCCCAAGCCAGCATGCCGAATGCCCATAGGTGGCGCCACTGCGTACGCAATGTGGCGCGGCGACCATGAAAAAACGGTCTATATTGGGAAGCAATCTGCGCTGGGTTCGCAGACTAACCGACCGGTGATAACTGATGGCTTCGTGTGCGCTATGTTCTCGCGCGCCTAGCTCGCGTTGAAGCGAGAGGCAGTACAAGGGCGAATTTGCTCGCCGCATGCAGGCGCTCTTCATCGCGCCAGCGTCCTGACAGCGCGTGTCTGGGTCATCGAGTGAGGTGTGCTCATGTTTGCCTGTGCGCGCGTGACAACGTGCTTGTTAATTTAGTTAGTAACGAAATGTTTACAGCAGTTTATGCAGATGATAAAACGACTTACTTTACTTCTTATAGCTGTCTAACAACGTGCTATCGCAATCAATGGTTCACCTATCGGAAGAAACAGCCTTTTTACATGACCCTGACGTTCTGGCTCGACCCGAATTTATCGGGTTCATGTGAACATCGTTTATGTGGTCCGCAGTAGAGTTGCCGTAGGCTCCAGAATGTAGCACAGGCGAATGCTCTATAGCTGACCTTGCCACCGATGTACGGACCCGTGCCATCGCTACAGAAACCCGATGAGACGTACATATGTTCGGCGCTGGAGCGTCTTGGCGCGTATTTCGCGCCTCGCGATGACCTCCCTGCTACACCAGTGACGGGCATACAAGACGTCTTCCGCGTTTTTCTCAACTAAAGAGCCGGTAAAGCACGGCTATAAGACAAAGCACGGAACAAAAGCGAGGATAACGCGTACACAGTACTAAGCGGCCGCACACTCACGCCGAGGGACGCCGACCGCTATGCGTACTAAATACGCTCCATGTAGTCGCCGCTTCAACGGGCGAGTCGTACAATCGCCGGTACGGGGAACCGCGCCTGCTATCTCTCGTGAGCGACGAAAAAAATGTGCGCGTGCATGTTTGCGCGCGTTTGTTAGCGTTGCGGCAAATGGGCTCTGCGCTCTAATCAGTGGTCGCAATGCTTCACCGAAAGAGCCCATTGCAAGCACGCTACCCCCCCAGTTCCTACGTTCTTCGCGTAAAGCAACGCTGCACTTTGCTAGCACTCTACAGACCACTAGAAGGGAGCAGGCAAAGGGAAGCCGCAAATGACAAGTATACGCCTTGAAGCCCGCACGAACGACGCTGCGCCCTTGTAAAAAGCGCACTTCCGGGGCCAAGTGTGAAATATGCTCTCTCTCTCTCTCCGTTTCGGGTCTTGCCCGAGCACCGCTCGTTTTATCGCACGAACGAGGACTTCCTCCGGCGCAGTAAAGCACGCCCACGCCTCGAAGCCGCGTGAACAAAGCGCGCCGAAACGAGCTCGCGGTACACTGTTTATCTTCCTTATTTGCGATGCGAGGAATGGAGCGCTTCGCTTGAAAGAGTCGTGGCTCGGACTCGTCCATACCGTTGCGGTGATATTGTTCACCATCTTTTTCCTTTCTCTGTTTTCTTACTTCCTGGGCGCCAAATCATAGCGTTCATAAGCATCCAACAAGCCTACAGCCTACCGCAAACATCCAACAATCATAAGCATCCGAGAAGCCAAACAATACACGCAAATGATCCTTCAGTTTCTTATTTGTAGTGAAATGTTCACGATATTGAAGTCGACAACAAAGTACCACACACAGGGTGCGTACACAGCCAAACGCTGCCCTGTTACCAACGCATTAAGAATAACTCATTACCAATTCATTAAAAATAAAACTATAACTTTTTACCATTTTTCATACCACACATCGTTGACGGCAAGACAAATGAGGCATTACATTCACTGACGACGGTATTCACATAAATATAGACAATCAAATAATGTTTTTTTTTTTTAAACACGAACAATGAGTGAGTGAAACGAGCTAACTGACGATCTGCTTGGCCACAACACAACGCTACGGCATCTTTTGTTTGCGAAGTGCAGCTGTTCGAATCAGCGCTTCTGTATTACTTGTTTCGCCATCCCTGCTTGTAGCTACGGTGTCCGCAATTATTGCGCTAAACAAGAATAAAAATGCAGAGCGCTACTACGTGCCGCTGAGGAGAGCTGACGGCAGAATCGGAATGAATGAGATTCCGATCGAAGAGGATTTTGCACAGTCAGGGTGAACGAGAGGGCCCCCTTCCCCAACGGAGTGTCATTCCCTCTCCACCGGTCTTTTGCCCAGCCGTTGGCGCCTCCGACAGGGGGGCTTTAGGAAAAGTGAGGCAGCCGAAGCACTCGGCGAACTACGACTAACAACAGCCGCCGAGAGCCATCATCACTGCACCAGGTCTTTCCCGGGACTGCTGAGGGCTGCTCCTCGACCCTCCCGTAGAGCAACGCGCCCCCCACTCCCCTCCCTCCACCGGCAAAACAAAATGACAGCAGAAAGGTACTGTTGCTCTACAATAAGAAGGAATGAAAGAAAAACGCAATCACAGTGGAAGGCTGTGCAGCTTCCGCTCACACAGAAATTCCCAGCGTTCCACAAGAAACCGACGATTTCGTGAGGGAAAGAGGGGGGGGGGGGGCGAGCCGTTGGAAAGCAGGAACGAACTGAGCTAGCAACAAGCACAAGGGGAGCGAAATAAAAAGAAATAGTCGAAAAACAAAAAGAAATACGAAGGAAGAGAGGCAAAGCGGGATGAGGCAAGGAAAGACTTCATCATCCACACACCACAGCCACACGCACACAGAAGTGAACCCCGTGTTGTCAAGAGGGCCTGGGCGAACGGGGGGTATCACCACCGCCGCCGCTTCGAGCAGTCGCCGTTGGCACCCACCTCCTCTCCCAAAATTACAGGGTTCCCGCCGCCGCGTCGAGCCTAGCCGAGCTCCCCCGACAACACCACCGCCAAGACGAGCGAAGCAGTTTCTTTCTTCCAAGGAGGAGGGGGGGGGGGTTGCTTGGATGAAGGAGGAGAAGAGGCGAGCGAAAGAGAGAACGGAAAGAAGACAGCCCTCTGCCGCCTCTGCCACGCGACGCGGATATATATATTTTGCCCAGCTGTGCGCCACACCGACCCCGGGGGAGAACGAAGACGAAGAGGAGGCCATCGAGCACAGCCAGAGACACCGCAACCGACGCACGGGCAGCGCGAACACTCATCGCCAGCGAGCACGCGGTCGGGCAGTGCTAAAGGATCGCCGCTGCCCACGCACGTGAAACGATGGTCCGCAACGCAGCACCCCTCGATGGTGCTGAAAAACGTGCGTGTGAGTGTGAGAGAGGGAGCAGCTAGCTATAAAGTGACCAGTGTAATTGTTCGCGTAGGCGGAATCGAGGAGTACAACACAACAAATATGTATTCGCGACCAACGCCATAGCCTTTACGACTCACGGGAGGCATGCAAGCAGCCTGCGTAGGTAGGGGCAGTATTTCCGCGTCAGAATACAAATCTGCTCGTAATTTTTTTTTCTTTCTTCAGTAACACCAACAAAATTACTTTCTCATAACGGGTGGTGGATAGGGTCACTGTTCCAGTTTGGCATCGCAGTGCTTGCAAGCGATGACACGCTGTCCAATGTTTGTGGCATATCTGATGGTGAATGCATTAAGCAAGAAAATCAGGCCACAATTCATGTGTTTGCTACATCGCAACAAACTGCTCGGAGTCGCTGCGTGTACAACTGAAAGTAGAAGACAGTGTAGGAAGCAATGCAGTTTGCTTAACTGCATTTACCGTGGAGGTCACCAATCACGTTGATATCTTGGAATGCTAAGTCAGAGTTTGGCTTAGTGTTGCTGTACCACAAACATGCAACTCTGATCCAGCATGAGTTTCACCGCAAATATGATAAACTTACCTCGTCAAGCTGCTTGGCTGCATCAAAGTTGTCAGTGGTGAACGGCAGCTCATCATAGATTCCCTGCACACAAAAGAGATATGTGAGTGCTGCTGTTTTGTCAGACAGTGTTTTGACAATGACTATGCTTTTAAATATGAGGCTCTACAAAAAGGCTAGCAGATACATCATATAAAACACAGAAAAACAAGCCTTAAATTTTGTTATCACAATTCATGTTCAACAAATGACCTGCTGGAGGCATACAAAGTGATTTCGGTTGATGTATAAATGGCAGCTTGAAGCCATTGCAATTCCATGACGAATCTGATAAGCAGCCATTAACAATTGTCACCATGTTCAACAAGCCAAACAATACACGCAAATGATCCTTCAGTTTCTCATTTGTGGTTTTGGGACAGCAAAATGCAATAGCTGCAAAAATATCCATAAATGGCCCAGTTCCAACTGTTACAGCCAGTTATTACAGCTAGACTAGCCATGTGACACCCATGAATATTTACACAATAAGGACAGCGTGAATGTTATTATGGCAGAGCTGAGTGTCAGAGCAGTGCACCTTTTCTTGTGTTCAAATCCCTTGGCTATCTGCAAGAATCTATATGCAAGCACTAGACAAAGTGCACACACAATAATAAAGAGTGAGAACATGCTCAAGCAACAATTAAATGAAATGTTTTGTTATGTATTGATCAAGTGTGTCTGATTCTGTGGCAGGTAAAGTTTCATAAGCTGCCACTATCACATTCAGTAATTTGACATGTAAGATGATAGCAGTCCTTTGGTACGCCGAAAACCCCAGTGAATCACAAAGCATGCTTAGGACCTGTACTTTTTTTTCCCTATGATGACCCAGCGACCACATCAGCATACATTGTTTAGTGGAGCTTCAGTATTTTAATTTCATGCTCAATCTTTGACAGACATTTTTCATAGCCAAATTTGAACACTATTTGACAGCTCAACTGTTATTTGCAATTTACTTTTACATAATCAATGTGAATGTTGCAATTGCTAAAGTGGTTGATAAACCTATGTGGCAGATAGTTGCACACGGTACCATTGTCAGCAGTATTCAGTGTATAAGCAGGTAAAAGACATATAAAGGACTCAGCCACAGTGATAAGCTGCAACCATAATGCAGTCAACATTGGTGGTATATGTACCATTTATTGTTATGTAGCCCAAACCAGTGTTTCTGGAATAAAATAAGCCTACCAATATATGAACACTTCAACATGCATTCTTCTGAAGAAACACCATAGAGCAGCCTACTTTTCATGCCCTGCGGCTGTCTGTCCTCAAGGGTGCAATTTACAAATATACAAGGGACAGCTAAGGTTCAAGGGGAAGACTGAAATGGTTCGGCAAGACTCGCGCTTGAGGTGCGGTCCTGCTACATGTGAGCTTGCAATGTCATCTGAACCCCATGATCATTCAAAGTCATCAACTCTACTGAGGCTGTGTTACACAAGTTGATGTGTCAAAGAGATTTCAGAGGTATGTTTCTATGGTCACTCAAAGTGTGCTTCTGACAAATGCGTTCAGTCCTAACCTTAGTGGCAGATAAAACACTCGATGTGAGAAATTCTATTTGGAAATGGGCCTCCAGTGGCTGTACTAGAAGGGGCATTCATAAAGTTTGTACTATTGCAACCATAACTCTGGAGCACAATGTAGTCAAGGGTTCCAATGGAATAACGTCTCGTCAGGTAAAAGAAAAGAAGCAGGTCAATGACTACAGTAAGAACAAAATGACTCATTGAAATCTGTACGAATCCCTTGTTCACTGGGAACACATCCAGCTGGTAGCGGGTGTATGGTGACAGTCGCTGCACATTGCCACTAGCACTGCATGAACCTCTTCAGGCTTTTATCAATTGAAATGCGGAAAGTGGATCGCTGCCAATGCATCAAACAACTCTCCTGATGGACGCTGCTTATATTGTTTTGATGCCGTGGTTGTGTTCTGCGGTACATAGAACACGAATTTTTATATTCCGCTAAATCTAGAGAGACACGCATTCATTTTAGTGCCTATGAGGTATGCATGCTCTAAATTTATGGTATATGAGCTTTATGAGTGCTCCTCATAGAACACGCAGATATGCACATGTTCTCGTAACTGCAGTGCAAGGGCAGTCATAAGTCACAAGTCTGGTTAATGTGCATGACAAAGGCGCAGCCATCATCAGCAATCTCTAGCAAAGCTATTCACTTGTAGAGTGGTGGAGTATTCCATTCCAATTGCAGTGAACATGCAGGTTGATTTTCCAGCGGTGCTAGTACTTCCACACTGCCTCCTATTTGGTTCTTTTCTCCACAAGCAATCAGCGTGAGTCTAGCACTGTGATGCTTTGCACGTGTCTCGAACGTGTGAAATGCGACCCAACATTACTTATCTTTAAGAACCGATACAGTGGAATCTCAATAAAATGAAATCGCATCACACATGAAAATACATTTGCTATATCCAATATTCCTTTAGGCATATAGTCGTTACATGCCGATATTGGTGATAAACACTTGAAATTTACTTTTCTTTTTATCAGATAATTCATTATATCTGTGTTTGTTGTATCATGGTATGACAGTAATTAATTCTGTTTCATTATGATTGCTATTGGGAATGCTACTGAGAAGCTAAATACATATATGGCACTAAGTGTCATAATATATATGGAAATAAAGTGCCACAAACATTTTTATACCCAACAGTCCTTCAGGCCTGGGTACAGTGCAGCCACGACGGGGCACAGCCATCCCATCCAGCACTTAGCTACATCAGAACGGCCTTGTTCTCAGCCACAGCTGCTGCCTACCGCGATGTCTTTCGAAGAATGTATGAATGTCAACATTGTGCAGGCTCTGCAGTGCTTATAGGGCCATGTTTGTGAGGAGAAACTGGCCCAGGTAACTCCACCTTACCTTCTACTTGAAGAGTCTCTTATTAACAAGTTGCCTGCTTTACTAATGATTAATGTTATTTGCACACCGCATGAAACGAGGACTGGGGAACGACAGAAACAAGCGCAATGTCTGTCGTTTGCGGCAAATGTGTGTGCGCTTGTGCCTGTCGTTCCCCAGTCCTCGTTTCAAGTGGCGCGCAAATAACATTCATCATATGTTGTAACCAACTAGAACAACCCAGTACCCTGCTTTACTAAACTTAATTCAAACGAAGAAGAATATTTGGCCTAATAGTTCTGTGGAAACCTACAAGGTGGTGAGAAGTAATTAATAAAGGGAAAATGAGACATCCACCCAATTGTAGCAATTGCTACAAAGGAAACCTATACAGTTTTCTCGACCGAAAACCCTTGCAGTTGAAGAAAATTTCGTACTGGTCTGGGACTCGAACACGGGACCACCGCCTTTTCAGGGCAGCCGCCCTACCATCCGCTAGCTGCCTGGTTAGCTCAGATGGTAGAGTGGCTGCCCCGGAAAGGCGGTGGGGTCCCGGGTTCGAGTCCCGGACTAGGACGAATTTGTCTTCATCTGTGAGGCTTTTCTTTCGAGGAATTGGTATGGGTTACCTTTGTAGCAATTGCTACGATTGGCTGGGTGTCTGTCTCATTTTCCCTTTATTAAAGAAAAATTAAAAAAAAAATGAGGGCCTCGCCCCCGTAAGGAAGCCTTTGAAGGTACACTAAAGAGAAGAATGATTTCTTCTGTATCAGTAAATTAGCCTTCTACAATATCAAAAACATAAGACACTTGGTAAGCCAGAAAAAATGAAATAACAAAAGATGGGCAGCGACCCCTCCTTGCAGTTCCCGCACGAGCTTGTTTGCGATGTGACGTCATGGACTTTGACAGCGCCTTCTGGGGCCTAGTTATTTCTTCAGTGGTAAAAGACTACATTGCATTCTAAAGGGGCCGAAGATTGAACAGGGCTAGTTTCTTTGTTGAGCTAATGCAGCCTAAATTTGAAAAAAATACTTTCAAATCAGTGACATCAAAGCATTGGGGATACAGCATGAAATTCAATGACTGAAAATTCGACCTTCATTTTCTCGTCTAATAATCAACCTATTATTTTGGAATCAACAACATAAAAATTTTCAAAGAACGCTTTGATCGTTTAAACTGATTTATTCTTTGGATTTAGTGTCCTTTCAAGCTGCTGAAATATGCATCTTCTCAGTTTGATTTTATCCAACACATTTACATAACGCCGTACAAGTACACGATAACAACATGTAATGACTTGTTACATTGGCTTTGAGTCCCGCATAAGACTTTGTGTGTTGGAGTTTTAGGACATGGTGCCCTCATGCATGGATTTATTTAGAACTAAAGGAATTTGCAGGAGCTACAGCTGTAAAAAAAGAAGACACATTTTGGACTACAAGAGCTAACTTAACAATGTAAGCTCCAAATAGCTGTACAAATCAGTGCCGAAAAAAGAAAAGTGTAATCTAAGGTTTAATCACTGGTCATAAGAGCGCTACAAAACAGCAATATCATACAGCCATGTTAATCTCAGTCCAAAACAGGTGGCGATGAAACAGTGGGCCATGACAGCAACTGCTAGCATGCGGAGTGGTGTCCTTGCTGGCATTGTGGGGAAGCTCACTAGGTTGGAGAGTTAACTGTATCCGTGTGCCTTGGACCTGGTCTGACATTGCTTGTCACTAGAGTTTTGAGCCATCACATTTGAAATGCTCTGTTCAGACAACACATTCTATGGACATTGCTCTTAGAACAACCTATGGCATGCCTACAGATGCATGAGGCCTTTGCTGTGACAACACTTTACAGCCAGGATGGCGGCAATTTCTAGAGTATCACTTTTCAGTACGTAACAATGAAAATGGTTGTTCAGTTGCGATGATATCGTATCCAAACTAGGTGCACTGGAGAGCAATCTTTCTTTCGCAATTTCTCACGCAGGCATTGAATTTCGTTTACGCAGCTAACTATGAGAGGCCAAATATGAAAATACGAGTGAAGATTAAATTCACGGTTGGCTGTTTGAGATGAGTAGTAGCACATGCGGATAGCTAAATATAATAATAAAGAACGTGACAAGATTGCACACATACGTGATACTTCAGAACAATACGGGTTTGCGGGACGCGACCTCTACGCGCCTTCCTGGAGATACGGGACCACGTGACACGGCCCACCTGCCCTTCCCAAAACATTTCTCACTCGGACGGCTATGCATCGATAGTAATTCCAGGTGAATCTTTGGGTCCGCCACGCTGTATCATCGCCAGCCTCTGATATTACTTCGGCCTCCCTCCGAGCCGTGCGAGGCAGGTTCCAACACGATCCCGGTCGGCAAACACGCTCTTTTTGTTCGCTCGGTGAGGCTGGAGAGGATGCCTCGATATCGCGCTTTCCCCGATAAAGAGACCGGCATCTCGAACGCTGCACTGGCAATATAATCGGCGCACGCACTGTGCCAAGATTCTCCCCATTTAAAGATCCACGACCTACAGCGATACAGCGCAAGTTGCTAGGCTCTTTAAATGGCGACAGTGGGGAAGCGAAAGCATGAGTGCGCCTCAACTAGACATAAAAAAAGAAAAGAAATGAGGTAGCGAATGATAACGAACCCGTAACGAATAAAAAAAGAAATACGTTATGTTCGAGCACCTGTGCTGCGAAACGGATCGGGCTATGAACGTTGTTCGTTATAAACGTCACTTCATTATAGAGAAATCGCTCGAGGCACTGCCACCCAAACTGCCCTAAATAAAGCAAGCAAGCGCACTGAGCCGCCACACGGGCAATTTGTAGAACGGTGGCTGACTTTGGTTTCGGACTGTTCGGTATCGAAAAAACACAGTACACAGTTCACTGATCGCATGCCCTTTTTCCTTCGTGGGCTTAGAGATGAAATGAAGTTGACGATAATGGCGATGGCAAAACAATCATTTAGAACGGGCGGCCATTTCACTTGCTGAATCGAATAACGACGAAAAAAAAAAAAAAAAGCTGCGGTGTCGGTAACACTCGGAAGGAAGACGCAGGGATGCTCAGCCATCCGACGTGCCAGTAAGGTCGTTTCCGAAAGTGCATCGACATAAGCGGTATCTATGATCAGCCCCGCTATGAACGACAGGCGTCACGTAACATTCGAAGCACGACTCGAGGCAAAAGAGAGACAGAAAACACAGCATAATCACAAAGCACCCGGCGCGTACGGTGCTAGAAGAGCGAAAACGTGACCGTACGCGTCGAGGCGGCCTCGCCTCTTTTCAATCAATAAGCGCTACGGCAGCGAAGCACGGGAGAAAAAAAGAACGACAGCCACACGAACGACGCCAAGAAAAAAAAAAAAAGAAAGAGAGAAATATGACACTCGTCGCAGCATCCGCACCGCGAGCAGTAATCGACTCCATTCAGGAAATCGCCGGCAGCGCGCGTAGCTTGTCAGGTGCCGCGTACGATATCCGTACCCGAGCCCGAAAACGTCGCCCGCGCTGGTAAAACGAAAGCGTACACAAACATAGCAATGAGGCTCGTTCCTCGTGCCGCGTTTTTCGCAGCAAAAGCACCAACGCTCGATACAGCTCCGCAGGGGAAGAGCCGTGCGTTTTGTGTACGGAAGCTGGCAGATCAAGGCGCGACCGCAATGTTTTGCTTGTTTGTCGCTTCTAGAAACGAAATCTGGCACCGCTCGACGACACATGTCTTAGGGTCGCTCACCTGCATAGCCGTGACTCCCAGCTCCTCGTTGCTGATCTTGCGAAGGTGAGATCCCAGTGAACGCGCTTCCACTTGCAGATATATGCTGTCCGCGATCGCATCTTGCCGATCCGAGGCCGCACTTTCCGCCCCGGCGGCTGCCGAAGACTCCTTGGCGAGCGACGCGAGAAACAAGTTGCTCTTGAGAAACTCGTGCACTCCCGAGCGGTTCGCGAACTTGCCAATGTTCCCGAACAGTTTTATCGAGGGTTTGGCGTCGCCGCCCGCGGCACATCGCACACAGTCGAGGCACACGACAACGAAGACGACGGAGCCTAGAGCCGCAATTCTCCGGAGGTCCCGAAATTCGGAAGAACCCGCCGCCATGTTCCTCCTAGCGGGGGTCAACAAACACACACACGCACGGAGAACCCCGCCGCGCTGCAAGCCCTCTTCAGAGGCTCGGTGAAGATGAGCCTGAGCAGCCGACGACTTCGTCAGGTAGCCGTCGCTGGCCGCTGTAGCCGATTCATTGTGCCAGGTCGCACACCAACAAGGCCACCGCGGCGGCTCCACAAACGCGACCTGACCACCACCACAACACAAGATCACACAAGCCGCCCGACTGCCGCATGTCCGACACCTTGCGTCCGACGGCGTCTGCCATTAATGGGCGGTGAAGGCAAAGCAATAACGTGATAGGTCTGTAGCAAAATGTTCATTTTCTCAATTAAAACGTATGTCTTCCACTATTTTATTATACAAATAATTAAAGTAATTTTATTTAATTTAACAAACATATTTTCATTTTAAGAAAGGTCCAAAAACAACTATTTGCCGCGGATCTGCAATTCAATATGGCTGCGCCCACACGCTGTAAACATGGAGCAAACAGCAGCTGATTTGTGACCAGTTCGGCGATGAAGCAAGGGCAGCATGATTTCCCTGGCTAATAAACATGTGGCACTTATCACTCGTAGTGTTATTAGACACATATATATGCCTGTCAGTGTTTCCCTCTCGCAGCCAGGGCACTCGAGAACAGCTCGCTTACAGGCGCGAAGGCGCTTGCACACGGGAAACAGTGAGCAAGAAAAATACTTCCGTAGTTTCATAAACTTTTCACGCTTGGAAAATTCTGTTCATTCTTCATCCTGCCTACGTGCGCTTGCCTTTTCAGAGTCCCGCTGCGAAGTGCGCTACGAATGGAAGGATCCCAAGTCTGACGACGAAGTGTGAGTTGTTCGTAGGAACTAACAGTACTCTCTTCTTTTTTTTTCCCCACCAGGTTCACTGCTGCTGTGCTTATTGTGCACTTTCTCACTGCAGAGTCAATATTACCTACGTAAGAAAAGATGGATCGAAAGTGCCAGTACGGGGGAAAGTTGGTGACAACCTCATGTATTTAGCTCATCGCTATGGCGTCGAGGTGGAAGGTACGACAACTATTAGGTCGCGGGCCGTAAGGCACTTTGCGTTTCACCATACGTGCTGCGCTCTCGCACACGCATTGTGCGAGGCGATAGAGTTCGACCACGATTTGTTAACGCAGGCGTTGCGTTCACTGTCGCAGGTGCTTGCGAAGCTTCCCTAGCGTGCACGACGTGTCACGTGTACGTGAGGGAGGATTACTGCGACAAGCTACCAGAGCCCGATGAAAAGTAATTCGCGCCTCCGCCTAATGCGTATAGTTTGCAAAAGAAAAGCGCGAAATAAGTTTAATCTCGCCTCTGCCCTTTCCTTCAGAGAGGAGGACCTCCTGGACCTGGCGCCATTCCTCAAAGAGAACTCCAGGCTTGGTAAGAAGGCATTGAAAATTTTTGCTTGTGCCTAGAGATCTGTCCTTGTATACGGCATTTCAGTATATTTAACAGCTTAGCCTATATGAAAATTGGGAAATGTTAAAATGCATGCATTAGCTTGCTTTAAACCACTTCTCTCTTCCGGTTATATGAAAAAGCAGCTTGCACCTTTCACCTTGGGGTTCTTCTAAAGTCCAATTGAGCTACGTGCAAGTCGTATTGTATCTGCTATGTAGCTCTTGTGCATACATTTCATATATCCCAGAAGCTCCAGGAGGGCAATCTTGTATACTCCCACAAAGACATGACAATATTCTTTTCCTGACAGGTTTGATTGAAGCTCATTCGGTAACGCACAATGGCACAAATAAGAGTGGCATCATTGCTAAGCCTGGAAGGATGGAACTGCACATTCGGATTTCTTGCTTGCAATAAATGCACAAGAATAATAGGGTTTTTTATGTTGCAGAGTGGTAGTTTGGCCACGAGCCAAGCCATAGCAAGGTATTCTAGATCAATTTTGATTAGGTGTGCTTCTTTTAGCATGCCCCGAAACTTCAACACACAAACATTTTTGCATTCTTCTCTCATCAGTACGTGTGGCTATCACGACTAGGGGTCGAACTTGTGACCTTGTGCTCAGGAGCACAATGTCACAGCTCTTAATACTGTCACTTTCGATTGCACCCGATTGCAATCAAAACTACCATGTGTGATTAGGCCTACGCTGCTACTAAGCCACCACTCCTTGAAAACAGAACCCTTCATAGGCTTGTTGCTTTTATTTGCAGAAGAGTGACTCAAGCAATCTGTTCCATTTTTTTTTTTTTAGATGTCACTGGCATTCTACCTTCTATGGCTGAACCAACACATAACCAGTCATTCCATTTTTGTTGATTCTGTCGAAAACAGTGGTGAGGCACGGTAGAGTCATGACTGTGCGCAGATAAGAAAGGAAACAATCCCAGGTGACTTTGGTTTCTGAGCGTTGTGAAGGATGCAAGTGTTTATTTACAGGATGCCAGATCATACTGACCAAGGACTTGGAAGGGATGGAGGTGACATTGCCAATGGCAACACGCAACTTCTACGTTGACGGTCACGTGCCCCAGCCGCACTAAAAGCGGTGCTCTGCTTGCCCATGCCACTATTCGATTTATTGTATAGATTTACTTGTTATTAAAACCATGCTCGGTTAACTTTCCCGGCAGACGTCGTCGTTAGAGGTACAAGCTGGCTGCAAATACAATGTCCCTCTTGATGAGCTTGACGGCTGAAACACACAACGAGGCCACATCATGTAAGAGATTGAAAAACACTGCACACACGCTGAACACACCACGGTGTCTACTTGCATAAATAATTGAAGTTTTCTTTTTAACATATGCTATTAACCCTGCAATTCTCAGCATTCACTTATGCTGTGCTGGGTTTAATACTTCAGGATTATGATTTAAACATGGGCAACAACACACAGTCAATAGCAGCATTTTTTATATATATACTGGAGTGATATTTCAGATGTTTATAGCTCAACGTAGTTCAGATTGTACTTAAATAATGGTTCATTGAGCTTTCTTATACAGATGTACTCTCCATAGCCAGAAATAAAGGTGAGCAAGTTTTTCTTGACGTGCAACTAACTGTGTTTGAGCATTACTGGGTCGAATTCAAGAAAGGTGAGAAATACTTTGCATTTTGTTAAGAAAACAAAAATAACACTGTCTCTGAGTATTTACAGAGCTATGAATTTAAACAAGACTCCTTCATTGTAGCTTGTGTGTTCAGACTGCACATCTACGTCATAACATAGCTGGTCGCACTATCCAATCAGGATACAAAAATAGCAAGCTGTACTAGAATAGAAGAGTTTCAATGTTACACCGTTAATACTATGTGAAAAGCAGGCACAGCTTGACTGAGCAGCGTAGAAAAGACAGGACAAATAAACGGAGAGGACGAGTCGCCTACAGAACACTACTTATTTGTCTTGTCTTTCCCGCACTGTTCAGTGAGACCTGCCTTGTCAATAAGCCCAGGTTTCTGCCCTCAGGCACATCTATTAATGCCAGATCACCCACACTATTCTCGTTGAGATTGTACAAAATGCCACCTGAAATGTTTCAACATCTTTTGCTTCCTGCAGAACAGAACTATAGTGCCTTTCAAACCAGAATTAACAAAGAAGCAACTGTCCACAGATGTTTGCGACCGAAGGGTAACAAATTGATCTACATGGTTTACCCTACGGATTGATTACCAGGATACTACCCTCCACTACTAAAGAGAACTTGGCATGAAGCGAGATTCCCGAAGGTTTTACCAAACAGACCACTTTTTCCATGTGATTGCAAGCTGCAACAGTGCTCAGCCAATCTGACCATGGAGCAATTAAGTACAAAAAACATTTTCTTATGCACATCATGGGGACATCACAACACTTACCTTCTGAAAATTTGTTTTCCAGTTCTGTGTTTCCTATGCACTTTGCAGCCTGGATTATCTGCCGTAGCAATTCCTCCAGCCTCCGCATACACCTAATTATGCTCCCTGAAAGGTACCATCAAAAATTTTAACAATTAAAGTTGCACAGGAAATCATTGGCCTATAGAGGCAATACTGCAGTGAATCAAATCATCTGACACAACTCAAGGAGGCATGGGTGCAATATTTAACTTCTTGTAACATTAACTTTCTTTTTTCCCTTGCACCTAAAGGTATTGGATTTCATGGTGAAAACATTCAAAGTTATAAATTTGTTTTTCCGTAGATGAAATTTGTGGGCTTGGCACAGAAAAGCCACAGTAACCATTACGTAACCAGGAAAAAAGTATCTGCTTTGAGCAATGCACATGAGCTGACATAGTAACAGCTGTCCATATGCTCTTGGCATTATTGCAAGAGGTTAAAGTACTATGATAAATTGAGTTGAGTCGGCAGTCTTGCAGCCAACCACTTATGCTGGTAGCTTACTCCACCCACTAATGGTCATTGAGAAAAACGAATACATATATTAAAGAAGACCTATCCTGCAGGTGCAAGTTTGAACTTTAAATTTGTGATCATTACTGGGAGGTGCAGTGGGCTGTTTGAAGATAACTTGAAGAGTCAGATAAAGCTTCTTTGATATAGATTAAATTAAAAAGTTCAAGTTGAAGATTGTGTCTTTGTTCCCTCAGCTAGTGCCATTTAAGATCTCGCTCCGTGTCACGCATACTTGCAAATTGGTCACCCGCAGAACAAGTATCTTGCTGCAAGAGACTATACTTGAATACACTCCAGTGCACCAACATATCCAGTGTGCTAGTTAGTATAATTGTTAGTAAAGTTAGTATATTGATTGTTAGTATAACACCATGCGACATAGAGATGCCTCTCTCAACCCATTTTGAGCTCTGGGTTCATAAATTTATGTTGCCAGTGTATTATACAGGTGGTGTACAAATCGCACCTTTGAGCAACAGCTTCCTCAGAGTAATAGAAGCTGATCTCGAAGGCCATGCTTTTTACGACGCACTGCAGGAGTCGGAAGCAGTAATTGCAGGAGCTGGAAATATGTCATGTTGCTGTGTTTTGGGCACCACCCATTCTGTTACCTTATGAACAAAATTCTTGTTTGGATAGGTGATGCCCAAACTGAAAGAGGCTCTTCCAGCAGTGCGTTAGTGCCAACCTTCAAACACGTCTGTCATGCCGCAGACTTGTGCAAAGGAGGCTCCCTTGCTCCAGGAGTAGATGACGTCCATCAAATGTGGCTTGAACGAGTTGACGTAGGTGTCCTCATCTATGCACAGCTTGGCGTCCTTGGTCACCCGTGCTATCCTCCGTGCTATGTCCTGTGGCAAAGCCAACAGCATCCCAAGTTTACAACACGTGAATCATTGAAGTTGGACTGCCCACACATCATGAATGTCTGTACAGAGCTCTGGACTTTACTAGTTACACACACATGCCCTAATCTAAGGAGTTCTGAAGCTTGCCTAGAGGTTCCCAAAATCTGCTCCTTCTGTGGGTAGACAATGCAACAATGCACGCCCTGGAGTGAGACAAGGGCACTGAACTGGAGAAAGCGCCGCACAGTGCTATGAAGTCCCAACAACGCATCGGCATGCTGTCATTAACAGTTCTGAAATCCGTACACAGTGGAGAAAACAACTGCACACCAATATAGCAGCGAAAGAAAATAATGGTGCAGGTGCCAACAGAGAAAACATTTATGCAGTTTTTACATCAATTTAAGTCAATAAGCAAGTGCTGAAACTCAATAGTATAACCTGAACGTTGTGCAATGAAAATGTATTCTACATGTTGAATTTTGTCCAAGGTCGATTTCCATGCTGCCACCATAATGGCTCAACGCAGCCCTGCCCTGTATTGCAAGGCATAGTACAGAAGCACCCTAAGCTAACATGCACACAGAACACACAGTTTGAAATGGTGAAGGGAGTGGCAGCACGGAATGTTCGCTTTCTGACAAGCATGTGCACTCCCCACTGCCGGGGCTCCTGATCGGACCAGCATTCTGACCGTGAGTGCTCGCAGTCATCAAGTGAACTCTGTTCATGTGTATCATAGGGCAGGTGACATATTGTGTGCTTAGTTAGTGAGTGAATGTTTACTGCAATTTTAGTAACAGAACTTTGTGTGATTATTCTAATACTTTATCACTGCCAGTGCTTGCACTTCAACTTAAACCGGGACGTATTTGAACAGCAGTTTTTTCTGTGTGCATCAAGCAAGTCGCAAGGCAATGCAGCACAACACTACACTTGTGCCCTCAATTGCTGCATGTGCAAGGACACCCGCACAGACCTGCATCTGTCGCAGAGGGCCAGACAGCTCTTCGGTGAGGTTGGGCATCTCGTTTGACTTCTCCTGGAAGACGAGGCAGCTCAGCAAGGCTGTCGCTTGGTGCGCGTTGAGCTCGTTGAACATGTTGTTGAAGATCATCTCCGTGACAAGCAGTTCATCAGCACTGCACAGCAATGGAGAAGTTAGAAGAACAAGCTATGAGGCAAAACTAGGGTAATGCATTGGTGCTTTATGGGTGTAGTCAAGTTGCACGAAATATGTCACGCTCAATCGCAGAAGATTATCACAGACGCTAATCCTTTGCAAGCCATAAGATCGACCAAGAGTCAGGCTACTAGTGCACTTCAGGCACTATCAAAGGTCAGCTCTCTAATCTGTGGCCCACGACGAGTACAGTAGCTCACGTGCACAAAAAACAATGAAGCTGGCCTTAACTCAACTTAAGGCACACAACCATCATCATCTGTTTGTTTTATATCCACCACCAGACAAAGTGATCTGCAATGACCCCAATCTTGCACCAGCTGCACCCCATCTTATATCTGCAAACTTCCTAATTTCATCACACCACCTAGTTTTCTGCCATCCTCAACTGCGTGCCCTTTCTTTTGATACCTATTCTTCAACTCTGGTGAACCACCAGTTATCTGTTTTGCACATTACCTGACCTGCCCAACTCCATTTTTCTTTTCTCCATTTCAACTTGAATGGAGAACTGATCCGCCGTGTTGGCGGATCAGTTAGGAAATATAGGTAGTAGAGGCCTCGGTGGACTTGATCCAAAGATATAAACGTCCCACTGCTGCCCAGTGGGTTATAAGTGACGACATCGTGGAAGGCTCTGGGTCAGTGAGAAATACCTAAGGTTCTTTAATGTGCACCTAAATCAAAGTGCATTCTGCCTCCATCGAAATGCAGCTGCACCACCCCAGCATGAAACCTGCAACCTTGCGTCAGGCGGCAGAATGCTACATCCACCAAGTCACTACGGTGGGTGAAGCTCTGATTTATGCCAACTGCTCGGGGTTCTTTACCATGCATGAATACCTCAATTGCGTATTAGCATTCAGTCCCAGCTGTAATGCGACTACCAAGGTCAGGAAGGAGTCGCACCCACGAACTCAACTACGCTGACATGGGATGAGTGCAGTCGGATAAAAGTTGGAAGAGGGGCCTCTGCACAGCACAGGAAGAAACAAGGATCTTGCTTTTGACATTACAGTCATCATGACAAATCAGGGGCCGTGTTATGCAAGGATTTGTTTCCCTTCAATTCTATTTATTACTTATCACCTGCCACAGCTAGTGATACTAACAGCAATTAATGTTTGATGTTGCACCAGGCAACGACAAAAGCCCTCCAAAAATATGCATATCTCAGACACTGTCGGAATCGATTTACGTGAAACTTTCTGTGCTGTTTGCGTTCATTGATGGTATTTGGCGGAGATGCTGACTGCATAAGACAGTTGTGATATGATATTAGATGTTACCTTGCCTCACGGAGGAAGACATTTAGGAGGTAAAACTCCTGTCAGCGCGAGCGAGCAGCGCAGGCGACCAGATAAGGTCACAATTGTATGTGCCGACAGGGGCGTGTGCAGTGGCGGCACCATGCGGTGCGTCGTAGAAGCTGCAGCGAAAAAAAAAAAAAAAATGCAGCGCCCGGGCAGGTGGCTCCGGCGCGCTCTCCGGCCACTTCCTCCGTGCCCTCAATAGAAGTCAGGCGCGCGCGGCTGAACGGGAGCAACACACTCGACCGGTTGCCCTGGCAACCGAAACGGCCGCCAGCATGATAGTGGCTCCGCGGGCTTGTGACCTTTTCTGGTCGCCGCAAACAGCGGAGTTTCCACTCCTAAATGTTTCTTGCTCCGTGCCTTGCCTGCACCATTTGTGTTTTTTCACGTAGTACACAGAAAACAGAGATACGTGTCATTCATTCACTTATTCCTTTACTGGAGAGAGTCCAAATGAGAGATGCTTTTTGACGACACACTTTCTTTCTCCCGTGCCATATTAGGTGAACTGCCATGAGCGCAGAGAGGTAAGGTTAGTGACCCATTTCCTGGCTGCGTCTGTACGGGATCCGGTTGTACCCTTTCCTGCCTCTTCTCTCTCTACCTCCTCCCTGGACTGTCGTTGCTGTTGCGTGTGAGCACGGAGGCAAGTGCAGCAGCTCCTGCAATGCTTTTGCTGGGGGGTCACGCCTAATTATAGCATCTAGGGAGCATTGTTACGTCCCCCAGGGTGTGTCAGAGGGCACTGTGGCCCCGCTCTACCAAAACATCCTTGACCACTCCACGAAACAGACCACTCCACAGACTACACAAGCAAGCAGTTTCGCTCGGTGCACAAGCCCACCTGCTGACTTCACAGGCGACCTTGCCCTTGATCTCCATGACATCAGCAGCCGTGGCGTAACCAAGCCGCCGCAGAACTCGCTTGCGGCACTTGAGTTCTTCCATTTGGAGCAGTGCCTTGGCCTTCTTGAGCTCATTCCTAACCTCCCTTATCTCCTGTGCAACCTGCATGTTTAACAATTAACAGCCTAAGTAAATAAATAAATAAATAAATAAATAAAGCAGAGGAGAAGGAAACAAAACAAAATATGTACTTTGTAACTTCACTGCAAGTGACACTGAGATGCGGTGGAAGTGGTACCTAGCACAGAGTTTCCAACAAAAATTAGTCAACTCGGGAGCTGCAATTGTTCTGCTACCATGACCGCTTAGGAGAGTCCTGGGCTACACGACAAACCCGGTGGTACAGGCACCTCCTGTTGGAGCATCCCAAGCCCAGAGTCGCTCGTTGAAAAGATACGAGCGTCATCTATGCTTTCTCGTGGAACGGATGTCGGACCGGGAGGCCTTTCGCATTCTTGAAGCGGCGCGGCGATCTGCTTTTGCATACAACAGACAGCTGCAGTTTGCAAAAGCCATCCATACTTGCAGTAAGTAAAACCGAGATGCACACCTTATTTTTTCCTCCATGTCATGCAGTACTGCTCTTCAGATTCAATGTCTTGTTTAACAGTACCTCTTGAAACTGTGCCATTCTGCCGACATTGAATATTTTCAACAGCATGGGAAGTGATTGTAGCCCCTAAGTAGAAGTGCACTTGCAAGAGTGTAGTGCAGCATTCGATATACCGAATGTGACGTCAACGGGGGTTCGATACCGGCGCAGCTCTGAGCTGTACTTTTGCATGGGATTACCGGGAGAATGTTTTCGACATAAACAATAGTGCAATATATTCAAGATTGATATATCTTGGATCGGCTGTATTATGCTGCATATTTCTAAATTTCCAAGCACTCAACAGTTTTCTAAGCACAGCAAGACAAGTCTCTTCCCACGTGCACAATTACCGCAAATTGTTGCATTAGAATGCAATACTTTGTAGAAAATAATCAATCTGCAATGTCACAAATACGTTTGAAGTTGCAAGGATAAGTTTAGGCAAATCAATGTACTGCGGCTAATTCTCAATCTGGCTCAACTGCCATATTTACGGCTTCTGTAGACACTGGTGCCGGAGTTCCCTCAACTAATTTTTGTAGAAGAGTCCATGGTATTTAGTATTTGCTGAAGGCTGCCCAACTCAAATTTGTACGACATTTTTGTCACTAAAGTTGCATACTGCTTGGACCAAGCTTCCTGCACCATCGAGAGGTAATTTTATTCATTGCAGTTTCCAGTGGTAGGAAATGGCTAAGAACTCATGCATACAGCAAAAATTTATTTCTTGCAATATTTTGTCTCAAAAACACTTAACTTGCACCAACAGTATACGCACAAATAAACTATACAGAAAAAGATCATGAGACATGTCACAGAATTTATGGCTATCAATTTGTTGTCCCAAAAACATGTTTCATCAGAGGAAGAAACATGTCAGAAAGGGGTCAGAAGAAGAATGCTCGAGCAGATGAAGCATTGCATGCGGTTATGCCAAAATTATGACTGCGTGCATTCCCAATGTACAGGAATACGCGAACTTCAACTGAAGGCAATGAAAAATAAAACTAATTAGTATCTTTGGCTACGCAGGACTATATCTAAGCTACTGGAAATACAACAGCGGCGGTTGAAAAAAACAATAGCATCTCCTCCACACGTACCTTGGAGGCAGCAGAAGATGCATGTGTGACCACGTTAGCAGGCACTCGGAAGTAAACACAGTTGTGAGCCTTAGTGAGCGAAAACACAATTTCAAATGACTGCAAGACTCCACAGAAGATGACAGCACCTCTCAACAACCAGCGCTGTCAAATTCATTGCAAATATCAAACATAAGATTGGTGCTGTACATCAAAAACCATGTGGGACGAATCAGCGGCACCGTATGTGTACGGCAAAAAGCCGTAAAGGGTTAAAGAACTGATCTTGATACAAGAGGAGCCATGAAAAATACATTAGGAATAAATCGTCATTTATCAACAAAACAAATGCCTGCAGCTGCCTGCAGTGTTTCCGTTTGTAATACATACACACAGTATTAACGATGATTTATTTACCTTTGAATGCAACACACAAGCGCAGCAGCAATCCCGGAACAGCAGAGACTGAAGAGTAATGCATTGTTTATGCAGTAATGCAGTGACTTCTTCAGTAAATTTTCTGCTGCCAATTTCACCTGTTTCAGGAACTTGTCGGCACAGACTTGCTCGAAGAAAGTGCCCCTCTAGTGCTCGGACTTCCAAGGGTACGGTTGAACACCAAGTGAAACTTTATTGCAAGCAGAATTTCTTTTTTGCAAAGCTTAACGCATCATTCATAAAATTGCACAAGCCCAAATTTGTCAGCTTTACAGAAACTTGGGGAGAGTTAGCAGGTATGCTCACTACTCAATTCAGTCTCAAAAATCTCCATTCCCGATCCCTGTTAAAGACAGCTTTAAAAACAGCTTTAAAAGAAAGATAGCTCTCTCACCTTCATTTTCTTCTCATACTCTGAATAGATCTTCGGAAGGTCAGGATTCGAATGCAGTGGATGCGCGTACATTCGGTTCTCAAAGGCCTCGATTTTCTGCGAAACGTTAACCAGACACAAAGTTCTCAAACTGCAATCGTTGAAGTGACAAGACAAACATCGGTGACAAGAGGTGAACTAAAGGCATCCTACCTTGACAACTTCTCTCATGTTGATGTCTTTAATGTTGAGGTCCTCAAAGGGGTCAACAAGCGGGATGCCTTTTGGAAATCTCTCTTCAACTTCCTGATAGGAAATGAAAGATAAGAAAAAGAAAAATAAGAAAGTCGAAACAACAAATAGAACCTTGTCAACCCCGCAATGCCAAATGTATAGCTTTTGACATGCTCATTTTGGTACCTCCAAATTTTCATTTAAGCAATGTGGGGACGCTCGACTCTCATGCACCCTCTGTTGTTGTTTTCCCAGCATGGCTCTTGTGTGTCTTGTAATCCAGCTTCTCCGCATAGCTGTACACCAGCAGCGGTTGATGCAATTGCAGAATAGTATTAGAGATGGCACGAGTGTTTCTCTAAGAACACCACCTATCGGCAAGGTTGCTCTGGCGCAAAATGAAGTAGCCTCTTCCTCTTCGGCTTGGGGCCCACAGCATGCCTTGTGGGACAGTCTCGCAAAAGGCTCCATAACGGGGCACCAAAATGGACAAACACAGTCGTTTGCATGTGTCATCATTAGCGTAACTGCACATGCAAACAATTAGGTGTTGGTATCCAGCTTGGGGCGGGCGTAGTCGCTCGATATCCTGGCACGGTGGGTCGGACTTCCTTGATTAGTTAGCGCCCATTGGTATGTTCAATTGGTTGTGATTCAGCTAGCTGGCTAGATTGGTGTATAAAAGCCACTATAAATTCCCTTTTGTTTGTTCCCACTACTGTGTTGATGTTCTTTTATTCAAAGAGCACTTTAAAGGGCAACTCCAGCGATTTTTCGATGTCCAGTAATCTTAACATTTTGAATATATGTTCCCTTTTACACTCTTATTATCTGTGCCAAACTATATGCCTGCAATTATATCATAAGAAGCATCATCAATTCATAATTTCTTTAATTCATTTAGTAAGTACAAGTAATTTCCTTTATGTTGTCCTTGGTGTCAATGTTTGTTGGCTTCTTATGATTAATAAAAATTGGGCATCTTGGTTAACCCCCTTTTTTCTCGTTTATATGCCTGAAAGCCATTTAGTTTTCCTAAAAATGAATTTATGGTTGCATTCCCGACTCGTGACTTTCTACTGGGCACCTTGGGTTTGTGATGTCTGAGACTACACCACCACTGTCGTTGAAATCGTCACTTAAATTGCCACTGTCTAGTTCGGAAACTGCAAAAGTTCCCTGTGTCGTCAGGAGACATCATCAGCTTCGCTTCTTTGGCATTAGCACCATGTCTACTGCTTGTTTGCATTGTGGTAGTGTAGGATCTGACATCATTGACTCATCGTGACACCACACGAAGCAGCTACCCATTTCGGTTTCGATATCTCGTGTATTGGTTATTTAAAATTATTGATGAATTTCTAAGCAAGCTGAACCACCCTGCCGGTGACTGTTAATGTCATTTGAAAATGACAATATCCTAATACGGTTAAAAAAGTGCCCGAGATGCGCTTTAAGACCCTACAGCATGATAAACTAAACACAATACCAGTAGCTTGTATTTTATATAACTGAGTGAGTCTTCAAGTTGTAAATAATTGAGGAAATCAAGGACTAACTAATTAACTTATAATTTGCTATTTACTAAACTACACATTTAATTGATATGATATGAGGAGGTCCCATTTCAGTTTAACTATGGGACCTTTTTCTGTATATACTTATTATGTAATTATCCCCATTTTTGTCATAAATAAAACTGATTCTTATTCTGAATTGTTTATTTTTGTACAAATCTACGCCTCATATATTAAGATATAATTTTCCTTCACTTATAATTTTCATAAATGCATAGTTGTATTTGAGGTTTTCTAGGATTAAAGAAGCTCAACTAGGTGATAAACACTCACGCAAGCTCTAAATGTCAACCCTGGAACTTTAGCGTTCAACTCATGCGACAACAAAGTTGACAGGGCTCATTAAAAAATCGCCTTGTTATGGAACTTTGTAAACATAAAATATACACATAACATGAAACACATGGTTTAGTGATGCAGAAAATGAGTCGGGCAAGTCTTTATGTTGTTGGCATGCACTTGGATCTTATCAAAGGAGTCTAACACATTAAGCAACCGGCTCAATGGGCATTTACTTTGTGGTGTTGTCTTCACCGTGCAGTGAAGCAAAATTATTGTGAACTTTTTTTGATAATTTCGTCACACCTCATTTTTTTCGCATACGACGATGGGAGATGGCTCTGACGATCACGGGTATGCCGGTATATGACGATTCCGTGCTGACAAATTCTGTGAGTTCTCAAAGGGACACTAAAGGCAAATATTAAGTCAAGCTAAAGTGGTAGATCAGTGCTCAAGAATCTCTAAGGGGCCAATATTATCGCGAAAAGACCCTTAATAATCGAGAAACGGAAATAAATGCAGGACATGATTAGAGACTCCCCCGCGACAATTGAGCGCTTGCTCAATGACAAAAGCCCTCCCTACTTAAATTCTTCTACCAGTACTCCGCCCTCACAATAACATCCTTGTATTGTATTATAACATGAACTAAAATGCTACTTGACCAGTTCTGCTTCATATTTAGAAAAAATAACTCATTGAAATTACCCTTGACAACGATGCAGGAGGTCGAAAGGTTTCATTTTCGCTTGACTCTGTGCCACCTACGCTTTCGCGTTTCACTAGTTTCGTCATCGCGTAGCGCTGCGCTGGTTTTTCTGGCTCGTGAAATTCGCGCAGTCTAGAAGTAGCAGAGAATTCAACTTCCATGTGATGTCGCGCGATGCTTGAACGTTCATTGCCGCTTGACCAAAAAGCAGCCGCAGCAGCGAATCCACTGCTCTAAGAGCATCTTGGTTCGGCACCGCCGTCTATTGGGCACCGTTTTACTCACCCATGGCAGCAGAGGGGGTTGAGGCGCATGCAACATCACCACTCCCTCGCTTGGGTGGCAGGAGATTTGAATTTCGAAAAAGGTATTCGGACCCTGCAGATGCAATTTTCTCGTAAACTAAGTCTTTTCTTGGCACGAAATAAGTGTTGCTAGGTTTCTGGAATGGTACAGTGGAACCCCGTTCATACGTTTTTCACCGTACCGGGGAAAAAAAACGTAACAGCCGGGAAAACGCAACAGTGAGGAAAGCTCCGAAAATGAATGAAAAAAAGTGCAGCTTCAATTATAGACAATTTATTTCCACAGAGTGCGCTTAGGACCTAAAAAAAAGTCCAGAATTGTGGCTTGCCGTTTCTTTCGCTCGCTAGAAATCACCACACGTTTCTCAATAGCCTGGAAGGCCGCATTGCTGTCAGCGTCGCTGTGAGGTGCGACGTACCTGCGGAGGAGGTCCAGAGCCGCAACGGCTTTTCGAAAGCTACGATTTGGCAACTCCCCGGCATCATGCGGCTCGTGCATCGCAGTCTGCGACTTCACTCGCGACCGAGATCCCAACGATCTCGGCGATGCTCTGACACTCTGACGTCCCGACAACAACATCCACGGCGACGTAGTCGTCGTACACGGAGGAAGGAAACTAAGGAGAGGCCCTGACGTCACCCTTTGTGAAGCAAAAGTGAAGCCGGAAGTTGGCGTTGCTCATGGCGATGCTCCGCCTTTTGGGCCACCCTCCTCCCTTGTTTACATCTTTCGTGAAACCACGCCGCGCTGCGCGTGGTATCGCGCGCGGAGCGCGCGCGCTCGCGCAACATCCGGCAGAGCACGGTGCAGGTAACACAGCGCAACAAGACACGGTGACTAACGCAAACCCACCCACACAGCGCCTTTGCCACGGCACGAAACCTACCAGAGCAACACGTGTGAGCGCTCAAAACCATAACAACGCCGCCATTGTGGCCCAAAAGGCGTGGCCATACAGCAAAAAAAAAAAATAAAAAGCAGCAAAAAATTAGAACCTACTACGTCATTTCCGCCACACTTTTCTCCTAGCGCGCGGAGGGGGTAGGGCCTCTCCTTAGTTTCCTTCCTCCGTGTCGTCGTATGTGACCGCCATTTTGGCTTTTGGCGAGTTTTGGCCGGGCTTGGCTATGCAGCTGGCTGCAAGAAGCCGCACGCCAATTCGATGGCGGCCTCTCGAACTGGCGTGCGGCTTCTTGCAGCCAGTTCCATAGCCAAGCCCGGCCAAAACTCGTCAAAAGCCAAAATGGCGGTTGGAGCGCGTTGCCTACTTTAGCCCAGGCGGGTTCGGGGGGCTAAGTTGCGACGTATCATGCGGGAACGTTTTCACAGCTACGACGTAACAGCGGGGTTCCTTATACATTGGATCCTATGGAAGCTATGCCGGGACCGGATGAAAACGACGTAGCAGCCGGGAAAACGCAGCAGTGAGGAACGTAACAGCGGGGTTCTACTGTATTTGAACAGTTCACGTCGACTTAGTATTTGCCTTTAGTGTCCCTTTAAAAGGAATGTCTCTAGAACACTGGAAACATGTCTCTCTTGAGCAGCTGCACCAGCGATCTTGGAGGTCATGCTCTGCTAAGCACTGCCACATGCTTAGAGTCGGAGGACCACACAAAGAGAGCGCCACACACCCGCAAACAGCATTATTAAGTGGCACCCACAAAGATCATGGGATGCAGAAAGCACATTCTTCGTGTGCATTTGTCCACTTCTCTGGATGAACGGACTGTCATGTCTGTCCACTTTCTTGTGTCCTTCATCTTTTGCGAAGACACTGTCATGAAATATGAATGCGACTCAGATGCTTAGCACATAGTGTACAGGTGAGGCCACTGCTAGCGGGAACACTGGAGTCATGGTATTGTTCCACGGCGCCTCATTAACTCTTGTGGCGCAGGCACAATAATAAGCCCAGTGAAAAGCCTGGCGAGTTGTCTGCCAAGGCTTCATGAGACACTGTTTGTGGCGCTACGTGGAGCGATGCCACGAGCTCCTGCATTCCTGCTAGCAGTGGCTACACCTGTACACGCAGCTGCACATACCAAGCAAACAACATACCTTGATAGACTTGAGCACTGCGGCTCTGTTGTCGGAAGACTTGAGGTCCTGGTTGTAGAACAGACGAATAGTGCTCATCTTGGTGATGTTGTCAAGAGTCAGGGGAACCACCTAGAAATTGCAGACAGGAAAAAGTGAAGACAGAAAGAAACAAAGAAAAGTCAAATTATGCGGTTTAAATCATGGGCCATGAGAGGTGCCACAGTTTGAGGGCAGCAGATTAATTTTGACTGACTGGTCTTTCTTTTTTCTTTTTAATGTGGACATAAATCTAGGTGATGCTGCATAGCAGGGCTAAGTGTAGGGTAGATAGTCAACTAAAATGAAAACCAGCAAAAGAAATGCATGCACAAGAAACGGGGGGTATACAGGACGAAGGTTTCACCTTAGTTGACCTAAATATATGTACACAAGCGCTCTTGCATTGTGCCTCCATAGGAATGCAGCTCTTATGGTTGGGGATCAAACTTGTGACTTCACAGAAAGCCATACCCATTTAACAATTAGTAGGTCGCTACAGCGTGAGATCTTGTCTTGCATTTACACTCATGTGTAAAAGATAAAATATGCGAGGGAGTTCCTGATCAATCCGTAATAGACTTGACACAACCATCATCACTTATCACAACCACAGCTCTAGTAAGGTCCGCAGCGGCAAAGTGCTTGAACAAGGTATACACCAACCTGCATTTCTCCTTTCTCTCCCGGTTTGGGAGGCGTCAACTTTGACGTGAGTTTCGTCTGGGCACTTTCCTTGGAAACGTTGAGAAGAACATCCACAATCACCACAGGGTCCTTGAGGCCAGATTGTCCCTGGACAGAGGCAAGCAAGAGTGCTGATATATTACAAGCGCTCCTCCATGTCCACCCTTACAACACTTTACTTCTTTCCTTCCTGTTCTTTTTTTTTTTTTTGCTGCTACATAAATGTAATATCACAACAACAAATCTCAGCCTTTGTCAAGCCTTGAAGCATGACTGTGCAAACATAGTTGCCATTGCCTCGAAAGCACAGCAGGAGGGTTGATTGTTGGGCTAGTTGGTTGTCCATATTCGAAGTAGTAACTAAGCGCAAATAAAACCACGGAAACAAGAAAGACGGACAAGGACAAGCGCTTGTCCTTGTCCTGGTTGCACAAGAGTACCCACTTTTTGCATTGGCAACTTTGTTTCGGTGGTGAAAGTTTAACCACCACTGGTGCCTAACTGCTCACCACAAGAAACAGGAAAAAGAGCCAAAGAAAGCTATTTGCTTTAAAAGTTAAATGCTGACTTGTGGAGTGAAACACTGCCCGGCTGCAGAGTGGGCTATGAGAGATACCATAGTTGAAGGCTCCAGATTAATTTTGATCACATGCGGCTCTTTGATGTGTAAACAAAATAGGGCTCACGAGTGCTTCTGCATTCTGCCTCCATTACAATGCAGTCACCATAGCTGGGAATTGAACCTGCAGCCTCGTACTACTCAGCGGAGCACCATAGCCACTGAGCCATTGTGGTTGGCAGTCACAAAAAAAGTGGTTCAAAACTGAGACACATCAGGTAGGTTTTCCTGACTTCAACAGGACAAGCAGTGAGGTGGTAGAGTGAATTAAAGGAAGTTACAATGACTCACTCTTGCGACAACAACTTTCTTCTTTGAGTAGGCGATGACCACACCCCAGCCAAAGTCATCAGTGCCATTGTTTATCTGAAACAACAGCAAAAAAAATGTTAAAGAATGAGGGGAGAAAAAAAAAAACTCCCAAAACCTTTTCTAGTGTGTGTGTGTGTTTGCTATAGTTGCCAGTACACACAATCAGATCTAAACTGACAAAAGTTCTTGTGGCAATGCAATCTGGCTACACAGCAGACGATGTACCAGAGATCGCACCAAAATGCACTGTTCTCATCTGTGCAGCACATTCTGTTGACAATGCTTCAGTAGATACATCCAGTTATTGCAGCATGAAACATGAGCCATGTGTTCATGCTTTACTAGGGAGTTGGGCTTGTTCAGTACATTCAGGCAAATGCAGTGACGTAATGAAAAAAGAAAAAGAAGCAAAAATGCGGGGGTCGAGACACACTCACCTGGACCATGCGCCCAGGCTGCAGGTACGGGACACAGTACTGGGGCTTGGTGAGGAAAGCTTGCAGCTCGCGTGAGAGGGAGGCCAGCTGCTGCCGCACCTTGTAGTACGCGGCCACTTCTGTCTCGTTTGGAATCTTGTACGACTCCAGCTCCGATTGCAGCTTCTGCAGCTCTGTGGGCACGACAGGACCAGCAGAATAATGCTCTATTGTGATGATACGAAAGATACAGAGTTCAACCGTACGAAGCTTACCGGCCCCTCACGTGATTTGGGCATTGCAGACAGACAGACACAAGCACAGTACATACACAGATCACACGGTGACAATTGTACTTGCCAAATATTACACGAATGTATGCTGCAAGAACAACCAAGAATTCGAACAAAAACTCGCATGGCCTTAGAGGAGGCACTCTCGCCGCCGGCTGAGGTGACGTCACAGACGCGGTAGTTCCACGTCACGGGTGTAGCACGTTCATTGCACTAACAGCCAGCAGCGACATGAACTTGAGCGATTCCCATGAAATGCAGAGCATGCAAAAGCACTGGAGGAAATGTATCATGCAGTAAGAAAAAAAAAATAGAGAAAGAAAAAAGGAGGTAAAGGTCACAAAGTAAATGTAGTCACATGGGCCCCCAGCTTCAATGTGGAAAAAGACAGGGGAGGACTGTCACTTCTGAGTAGTCACCAAGGCACGGGGAGAGAGCCTCTGTAGCGAGGAAGGTAGCTCACCTACTGCACCACCACCCTGCCTATATATCACCACTTCACAAAACTTCATTTGCCTCTCTCTCTTCTGCTACTAAACCAATTTCCAAATTCTTGTGCTAGAATGCTCCTCGGACCAACACTTTACAGCACCAACTGTCCAATTAAAATTTCTTATGTAAATACATAAATAACTAAATGGCACATCTTGTGTATTTCAGACCACACTAGTTTGAAATTTACTTTTTGAAACATGGCTCAAGCGTTGCCTATGACTTCGTGGAATGCTCTCTGAGGTCCAAGGTGTGAAAGGCCAGCCGTCACAACTCACTCTGGTAGTAAACCGGGATGGATGCATTGTTCTGGAACTGGAAGAAGGACCGCTCCAGGATGTACTCCGGGTTCACTTCTTCCACTCTCATCAAGTTAAGCACCATGTTGTAGGTCAGGTGGAATGCACTGTTGATGGGGTCGGGCAAGCCCTGTCACGAGAACAAGCACATCAGAAATCTAGGTAGGAAAATAAATGTGCGCTGCAAAGGTTCCCACAGGTGGCTAACAGAAGACTGCGATGACTTTACAGAGATGACGGGCACATTTGAAAGGTGGGCATATTAGACAGCTGTATTAAGCCGACAAAAGGTAGCACAGTGTACCAAGATTGAAGTGTAAATGTGTCAGCTGCAGCTTTATCAGCACACATGCAACAGTACTGGGCATGAAGGAAATTAACAGCTATATTTCTTTTATGGCATAAGGAACACCATTAATTAACACTGACTTGTACCAGACATCTCCAAACGTAGCCCGCATGACCGCAGTCAATGCACCACAATGAGAAAAGACTATGGAAAACCGGAGATCCGGAGGAGCTAAACTTCCTCAAATCCAGCTTATATAATGCGTAAATGAAAGACGCAGTATATGGCTGGTTTAACTACCAGTGCAAAGCCACATCCTATCTTGTGCAGCATGTGCAAGCAGGAAGAAAACGAAAAATCATTTTCTTAGAGCTATGTCTGTCCACGGTATATTTCCTTTATACCATTTCAACAGCACATGCTTGTGTGAAACAACTAACACAGTAACCTGCATATTTATTTTGACAACTTCGAAAAAAAATTATTCAATCTTGCCATACACTCCTCAATGCTGAAGTCCCAAATGAAAGTATCACTTTGACGTCCAGATTTTATAATATGAAATCTGGCACCAGCTTGAAATCTACGGGGTTGCAAACTAAATTCCAGAATTGTTTCATTCATAGAATAATTCATAATGGAAGAGTTTCTCTGAAAAGCAGCCTGCTATGCATGGGACAACTGAAGTGTGGCATTTCTTGGAAGGGGTGATCCGAAAATGGAAGTGGAAGCATTCACGACTATTCTTCATCATGAAGGAGGAAAGTGTATCAGAAAAGTCAGCTTAAAAATAATGATTTGTGTCGTGTTATTATTATTCAACAGGATCGTTAATGCACATGACGAAAGTTATTATTAACATGTGCTGCAAGCCAGTCAACACAAGACATCAGAAGCGATACGAAACTTGGTAGTACTTGTGTCTATTGTGATTCCTATTGGCTTTGCCGCATCTCTTGTTAAAGTTACAAACCAACTAGGCGAAACACAACAATAGCAAGTATAAAGACACTTGCAAGCACCAAATAGCTGTCTAGCGAGCTCAGCTATGAGATACAACAGAGAGAGAAAAAAGCAAAAAAAAAAAAAAGACCCACAACAATATCTAACCTTGACAATGTCCTTGCCAGCCGCTGGACTCATTTTCTCATCTATCATGAGAATGACAATGCCACGGTCGTCCAGACCACGTCGCCCGGCACGACCACTCATCTGGATATACTCTCCAGAGGTGACCTAAACAAAGCAACAGAAAGGTGCGCATTTCTTATTATGAACTCTGAAGCTTGAGAAGAGTGAAGAAGTGCACTTCCTATACTTTTCCCATACTTTTCAATTGGGATGAGAGTGTACTTCTTCACTCTGAAATGCTAGGTATAATGCACACTTGCTGCCATTTCTGCAATGCTTACAGAAGCTCAGCTAGGTTCACTAACAACCTAGGGGGAATTATGGTGTCATTGAGGGAGCTCTCATCAGACATTTCTATAGAGTGAAGCATGCTACCACTGTTTGAAAAAGCGAGTGGTGCTAAATTTCACAAAAGCTTTAATAAAGCTTGCAATGCCACAATGCGCGATGCACCAGATTGCATGCGACAGTTTAAGCATAGATGGCTTCACAGTGAGTATACCTACTCCACCTCTGCTGCAAAGGATGCTAGTAGGAGTGGATTGAATGACAACTATGGTTGGAAGCACATACATGTAGTCTGCCATGTTTTTTTTTTTTTATCTCTAGTATATTCCCAGTGTACGGTCTGCATCAGCAAATTTCACAGGCAACATTGTCCACACAGGCCTCTCTGTGCAATTCCCAACAATAAAAGGTAACAAGTGCATTGGAGCCTTGTGCTTCCCAAACTTACACATAAAATTTTTCATTTCTAGATATTTTCACTAAGCCTCTCTGGCTGTAAGAAATGATCTTGGAAGAGATTTAATAATGTATAGTGCGCAATTTTGGAAACCCAACTTGGCAAACTATTTGGCATTTAAACATGTAAGCTTCATGGGTTAGTGGTCACACAATATGGCATTTATTTCTGAAATTTTCATTTCTTAATTTCCTAGGTGACCTGAGCAACAAGGTGCAAGTGGTAAGAGGAGAGTGTGAACAGCTGGATACAGGAGAAGCAGATATGAAAGGCAGCAGCACACCTATCATTCCAACACATAAAGTACCACTAAGTCCACAATCATAATCAGAAAGTAGTTTTGGCATGTAAAACCCCATAATTTAACTATTTTAATTTTTAAAGTCTACAATCTGTCAGACTGCAAATTTGATGGTGCCTTCACCTTTCCAAGCTTCATTTATTACAAGAAAGAGAGAGGGAGAGAGAGAGAGAACAATATTCAAAAGCATTCCACAGTGACTGTATTAAAATATGGTTATAATAATCCACAAGCAAACCAAATATGGCAACCCGGAAAGGAGGGAGGGGGAAGAACGTTGCCTTGCACTCGCATAGTGGTACCAACCTGACTCATGCCCATACCACACTCTGAGCCAAGTGAGACCAATCTAGTATGTGCTGCAAGAAACAATGACTACAAATTTTCATATTGTTACCTAGGAAGACGCAGACGAAATGCTATATACAAGTATATTTACAATGAAATACGCCGCACTTGGCCAAGAGGCAACAGCCCGTGCTGCCCTCTAATCAAACAAACAAGCTGTGTTGCATCTATTGAAGTAGTGGCCCGAACTACTGCTTCATAACGTTTGTAATAGACGTTGCCATGTGACCACAGCACCACCCATGGTTTGGTTCATGCGCAAACAACATCAACACTCATTTGCTTGACAAACACACTCACCCATCTGAAGTCCTTGCCGTCAAACTTTCTTGCGTTTGTGAACAGTACCGTACGGGCAGGCATGTTGAGTCCCATGGCGAATGTCTCTGTCGCAAACAGTGCCTGCAATACAGTAATGAAAGAGTGTCCGCAAAATGATTACTTAACTGGCATGTAACACAATCTTCAAAACACAATATTCAAGATGCAAGTCACTCACGGACCGTTCAACAATACCTCAGTATGCTCAACAGAAGCAGAGCAGCATTACCTTGACAAGCCCCTCTGCAAAGAGAATCTCAATGGTCTCCTTCAAGATGGGCAGCAGGCCGGAATGATGCACGGCAATGCCTCGCTTCAGCAGTGGAAGAACCTGCTCAACCTATAAAGAGCGACAGGAAAGCACTAAGACCAAGAAGGACACTGTGCATTTCTCTCACACTAAGAGTGGAAGGCGAAGATAGTCTAATTATGCGTGCAACTGACAGAGAAAGATAAGTTTTCATAAGGAGCAGGGTAGCCAAAGACAAGTGTTACAAGCATGTCATGAGCCTTTGCTTTGGTGCCTATTAGCGTAGCTCAATCAACTACGGGGGATCGCCCATGCCTTGTTAAAGCTTCTTCCTCACTCACCCATTACCATCATCATTATGTACATTCTTTGTTATTCCATGAAATCGCCATGTTTATTCACATACTACTCTTCTTATGTACCCTGCAAGAAGATTGGTCGGCGAAGAAACATGGTGGCTTAGTGGAATAACAAAGTGATGATAATGATGGCAGGTGAGTGAGGAAGAAGCTTAAACACGTCTCCTCACCTGAGGCAGCTTCTGGTCTTCTTCCGAAAGTGAGTCCATGGCATTCTGGAAGACCTCCATCACAAGTTTCTTCTCTTTTACTGTTTGAAAGCAAGAAAGATTCACTTTTGCAGTTGGTAGTTTGGTCACTTTCCCTCTGCTCTACACGCATGAGTTATTGAGCATCACGAACATATTGCCAGTCATGCCGGACAAAGAACCGACAAAGACACGACATGGAGAGTTAACAATCTCGCAGTTTTAGCTGGCAATAGTCAGGTGACTAAATATTTAGTATCAGTACCGGGCGGTAGCTTGTAACTTGCACAACTGCACTGTTGAATTGAATTCTGGCATTTTATGAGCCAAACTACAGTTTGATTATGAGGCTCACTGTAGTGGGGGACTCTGGATTAATTTGACCACCTGGGGATCTTTAATGTGCCCCCAATGCAGGGGACACAGCGTTTTTGTATTTCGCCCCCATCAGAACATGGTGGCGGCGGTGAGTACAACTGCATTGTGATTTCTGTCCATCTTCTACTTATTTAACAGTATTTACTAGATTTTAACATGTGACTTTTCTTTTAAGGAAATCTATACAGAGGGTGTCTGTGTGTTACAATCAGCTGCAAAACCGAAACCGACGGTAGCCTTGGCTACCACCAGAGACAGAGTAGAGTGACTGCTGCCATCAACACAACATAATAAATTTTCCTTCTGCAAAGGAAAAAAAACATTTCATTTTGTTCTCGTTGCGAAAATCAGAGGCGTGCTACACTTCTTGTTATAAAATTGGGTGAACATGAGATGTGCCTGCGCTATATTTCTTACATTGAACCTGGTGCACCTTGGATTTGGAGGTGCATTAGAATCAGACAAATGTGGTATTTTGCTTAATAACAGCAGCTTCAGGAGTGCTTTAACAGGGAATGTTTAGCTTGGGTCAACCCTGACTTCCATAGTCGAACAAATTTGAAATGCAGAAATGTACTACATGACTGTTTAAGCTAACTGAAAGGAATTGGCTGCATTAAAGAGAGAAGGTTAATCTACGAAATGTGCCGTGGCAATATTTTTATGAGGCCTTGGATATTTCGTCAGAATTTGCAGAACTTAAAGGAAAATTCAAAAAATAAAAAGAAGGCTTGAAGGACTTAATTTACAAATCTGGAATGCCACATCAAAAGCAGACACAGTGAAATCCCAATGTTGTGAAATCTCTTAACTGGAATTGACAGATAATTCAAACTGCTCTGTTGCCCTGGCAAAGTCCTATGTATTTGAATAGGGAAAGGCTCGCGCGAACTCGAACACTAAAAACCATGCAATCGTTATTTCGAATGAAATATTTCGCTCCCATGTACCACTTTTTGGACAAACCCAAGCCAAAGGTGAAAGTTTGATGTGCCACTAGCTACCGTAATGTCACGTGCCGTAAAGGTAATGAGGAAAGACATGTGGGGAGCCAAGACCGAACCCGAGCAGGAAGGAGCCCCCAGTCTGTGCCCACCTGCCTCCCCCTCCTAGCGCATGCTCAAGTCAAGTAGCCTCCAACATTGGGCATGCAGAAGTATGGCACACGCCAACCTATCATCCGTCTAGGCTCACCCTTGCACCGACAGCAAACGGCGTGCGAGGCGCAACTTTATCGCACTTAAGACTTTAAAGAGGACCTAGACTTATTCCAGCACGTCGCATGCTGATGGAGGAAACAAGACTTTTTCAATGCGAGCCTAGAGACGGTTTTGGTTTTGCATGCTGCAATGCACAATTGATTGGGCACTACCATAATTTAAAGAGACTTTCCTTAGTTCGAACTTCGTTTTATTAGAACAAATTTCCAGTCACCTTGGAGTTTAAATTAATGAGATATTAATGTATAAATATTTTGCAAGATTTTTGTTTTTGTTTCAATAATAAATTTAAAATCTACCATTTAAGGTTACTATCCAATAATTGCAACAGCAAAAAGCTTTTATAATACTAATCACAAAATTAATTTGTTTCCCACATGACGCTGACAGTTCATTCGTCATAGAAAATTTCTGTGTAGTGGGCAATCTTGAGCCCAACACCCTTTCCACCATATCAAACATTTTACAAAAAAGACAAGGCACCAGAACTCACAAGTGGTCAAGTCCAGTTTGGCGATCTGGGTGGCATATGCCTCACATTCCTTCTTGCTGAAACTAAAGACAATAACAGGCGCATAGTCACGTTCCATGATCATCTTCACAATCTTGTAGCAGTTAGACTCGCCTATAAGCAGAAAAACAGAACAAAAAAAAAGGGGGGGGGGAAGTAACAGTCATAAGAGGGTCAGAAGTCACTGGTACAGCCATCAAAAGAACCAAATGAATATAGAAAAAAAGAAAATGCCATGCAACGAAATGCTTTTTGAACACGGTAAGAAAAAATTTCTGATCTATAGACCATCCTGTCACAAACATGCAAGGCAAATATTATTTCACAGCATGCTTCCACGGGCCTATAGCGTGCCAATAGATAGATCACTTGCTCTCTTCTGCGTCTTTCAAATAGTACACCACTTTTTTTGCAGGCCTATGTGATGTTGGCAATGACATTAATTGGTAGCTTATAGACACGTGGATACACACCTTCTATACCTGTGGACAACTTTTTTTTTTTTGCTACGAAAGCAGAGCATGCACAAGTAAGAGTGTGTCTGAATAAATACCCGCATTTTCATCCACGTTAGTTTAAAACTGGAAAAACGGAAACTTAAGCACCTCATTTACAACAGCAAAAATGAGAGAGGATACATTGCCGAGTGTCAAATCTGACTTATTTTCTAGCTTTTCTCTTCTGCATCTAGTCAAAATCTAAATCACCATACGGAGAAGCTACAATTATTTAGTATCTGTTCCAAGAAACCAAAAGTGCAGTCAGAATTGTTAACATGCCCTGCCCGTCTTGTTGCTACTGCTTTGTTCCTCTTAAGCACCTCTGTCAGAACACAACCACAAAAGATTACCATCACTGTATTATGGGAAGAAGAAAAAGTAAGAGTCAAAGCAAAAGGCAGGGCACCGCTATCAGTGCCGCACAAGCTGAGAGTAAAAGTTGCACCATTGGGAACAGGGAAAGTAAATATTGTGCTCTATATACCTCCTTTCTTATCGGGTTCATTTAAAAAATTTCATAAAGAATATAGTATTCTGTGAAAGGTAATGCACTCGTACGAGCATGTTGCCTGTGGGCCCCTTTAAAAAGCTGACATAAAGATAGTGCTGCTGCAATCCTAAGTTTTCCACTGCTTGCAAAGACATCAAGGAAACGTGTGGGCACCTTTGAATCCTCCCTTGCGCCCTTTAAGGGCCGAGTCCCCCTTGGCAGCATCGCCTGCATTCTGGAGCAAAGCCATTGCTTCGTTGAATTTGTCCTCCTTGAAGTTCCCCTGAGGAAAGAAAGAATACCAGTATCAGTGACAACATTTTATCGGCAAGACATTGACAAGGACAAATTCGATAACTCAAAGGGTCCTCTATGCTAGACCCAAGCGATGGTAATGTGTTAGGGTTGCGGCTCCTTATGAGTGAAACAGGTGTGTCTCATGTTGAATTTGAATATGCATAGAATGAAAGGTAACAGAAGGGGCAATTTAGTTATGTGTTCCCGGCTCACAGTGAAATGGTCATGGTGTGGTGGTGGAATATAGCACACGACTGAGAGATATGCATGTCAGTGGTGGTGTGATGATGTCACATGACCACCACCTGTTATTTCCTAGTGTTACTGTAACCTGCTCCATTATTATTTTTTTTTCTCTGGCACTCACAGTTGGACATGCTCACACATAGTGAACTCAAAAAACCCAGAGCAGCTATACCACTACAAAAAGTTAATTACACCGTAGTGTAACTCGTTGAGACAAGGCACACATTGGGCCATAAATCAGCAATAAACAGTGCATGTAACCGTGAGTTAAAATGGTTTGAACTTTGAATACTAAATTCCCCCCCACTCCTATATTTTTTCACGTGATAGTGATAAGGCTGGCATCGCCATATTACACAAAGGTTTCCTGTACTCATTCATTCTAGGACTCAAATCGCCTTCCCAGATCCATCCCTTCCATGAAAGACATTGTCTGTTTTCTGGAATCTTTAGCTAGCATTGCACAACCAGATATTTCCTCCTATTGCTGCATTTCTGACTTCTCCCGCTCGCCTCTCTAATGCCTTCGAGAGCCTTGAGGGTACTAAAAAAAAGGAACCAAATGAAATCCTCTATACTGAAAGCAGAGTTCGAAAGACTTAGGCCACAGAGGATGGTGTTGTTGCAAACTGTACATGATTATCAAAACATCTGCAGAACTTCTCGTTCAAACCTCACGCTAAAAAACAGAATTGCACATATTGCACAGTCAAAATTTTATGCCTAACTTTCTCATGGGAAAGCAGCTTATGGTTCCACAGAACACCAAGCAAAAAATGAGGTACACAGACAGTTAAGAGAAAGACTGGGGGCTCACAAAACGACGGCAAATGTCATTCACGCAGGGAACAACGACACCTGAAGGAAAGAAGAAAGAAAAAAAGAACTCACACTTTCGTCTACGACAAGGTAGAGACCACTGCCGCCAGCCGGGAAAATGTAGTGTTGCAGGGGCACTGGGCGATATTCTGTGTACACTACATGGCATGGCTGCATGTAAACAAGAAGCAAAATGTTTAAGCATTCCGTCTGCAATGTGCTTGATGTGCCGTTCAACAACAGCAAGAAAAAATAAGCCTCCCATTTTCTTCGCAGCATAACAATGGAAATGCATGGCTACGGTAAATGCTACACCACAGCTCTGCGTGTAGAATAGAAATGGCTTTTCCAAGTGGAGGTACATAGCTCAGGTTAAAACACTTCGGTGAGTTGAGCTTTGATGGTGCCCGAATGCATGTGCTATGGACTAACACATGGAAAACAATAGACAAACTGTAGTCACGGCTGTCAAACTACTGAATGTTTTGCTCATTTTTTTTACGCAAAAAGGAGCAATTGACACTCATGGCCAAACTGAAGGACAGTAAATCAAGATTTCAGACAAAAAACTACAACGCTACTTTTCTTGAAAGCAAAGCTTTTGGGTAGAGAAGCAAGGGGCCTGCAAAATTGCAGATGGAAGCAAATTTTAAAGCAGTTTTTCCTGTTCTTACTAAGTGGTGTTGCACCCGGCACTGTCATTCACTGGTTAGACGATTCTAAATTTCTTACATTAATAAAGCAGAAATGAAACATTGTTATGGTAAAACTGACAGTCACAATAGGTGTGTGATAATACAGTAGGTTTGAGAAATATGAATCGTGCAGTATTCATGGCCAGTGAATACAACTAAGGATAAAGGCAATGTTTTAGACCAGACATGTTGTGCCTGTTTTGATATGTCAAATGATGAAGTTAAAGTTCACCGGTTCTTTAGCAAGCTACAGCATACACACACATACATACAAAACTGCTACGCAAATTTCAACACCCGAGATGTATGTGCCCTTACCTGTTTATGCAAATGACATATCCACTCGGCAAACTGCTTCGCATTAGGGATGGTGGCGGACAGAAAAACATACCGCACATTGTCTGGAAGCAAGATGATGGTCTCCTCCCAGACAACACCTCTTTCTGCAAAGGTCACATCAGGGACTCAATGCTCACATAGCATTATCAAATTTATTTTATTTCTTTGTCAATAGGAGCAAACACAAACAGTTTAGCTTCTTTAGTACAGTTCATAGCTCGAAAATTAAATCACATGTAAAAACTGCAGAGAAACAAATACACACACAAAAAAAGCAGACCTCGGAGATTCCGTCAGCTCTGAACACATTTACTGCAAGAACAGCAGAATTTACCAGCAAACACTACGATAGCAGACTAGTTAGTGTGTACAGCTCCGAACTGAACATTGCCGCACTGGCACATGTTCAAGACCCAGTGGCTATAGTGGGTCAAGCTTTGTCTTGCTGCAAGCTACAGCGAGGGGAGATCTGAGGAAGTCACCCGGCATTGACGATACACCTCCATCCACTATATTCGCAAGTACGAAAAGAGTGTGCATTCCAACATTCTGCTCTGATGTACCGCTGATTGGTTAAGTACCTAGCTTTGTGACTTATGCCACCGAGTTGAAACAGTAAAGAGCAAATAGCTCATTCATAATGGCTGCTTTTAGACCAAGCCGAACGGTTGCTATTGTTGCTCTCTGACCACGTCTGTTCTGTGACCACCCCGACCTGCCAGCATTAATGCGCCAAAGATTTCACCACACTGCAACTGGCTAAACTCGCTGCACAGCTGACTTACCTTTGTCTCTCATGTAGTGAATCTCATCAAAGATGACCCAGCCGACCTCTCGCATGATCTCCGACCCCCTGTACAGCATGCTTCTCAAGATCTAACAAAAAGGAAAACAGGGCACAATGCACTAAAACCAAGTGAGCACAGTTATGTTGAAGATCTTGACAAACACAGAGGTATAAACAGCCTTGCACAAGCTAGAGTATCCAGGGATATTATCTAGAGATAGACAGATACAGCTGCATATAAAAAGTAGTATCTTAAAAAAATTAGAATTCTGGGGCTTTAAGTGCCACAACCATGATCTGATTATGAGGCACACCGTAGTGGGGCAACACCGGGCTGATTTTGACCACCTGGGGTTCTTTATCGTGCTCCCAAATTTAAGTACAGTCTGCCATATTGCTCCCACCGAAATTCGGCCACCGAAGCTGAGATCAAACCACGAGCTCAAGCTAAGCTAAGCAGTGCCACAGCCATTCAGCTATCGCAGTGGGTGCTCTAGACAAACATTCATGTATAAACAGCCTTGCACTAGCTATAGCAACTAGATGTACATACCTAGAGATAGATACACTATTTAGATATAAATACAGCTATAGATATATATCTTGTGTAAACAGATAATTCAATGGGAACTAATATGACAGTGCCCATTTAATGGCTCTGCTTGTCAAAAACAGCTAATGCTTCAAAGGGCCAAGCAATTTAAGCCTGATGCAGCATTTAACATACTACAAACTCTTCATGAATATGGGCCCGTATTCACAAAGTGTTCTTACACTAAATTGGATCTATATTTTGAAATAAGATAAAGCCAGAGGCCACCTGCACACATTCGTTAGCAAAAATTTTTCTTCCAACAGATGACGCACTAAATCCATAAGTGTACTTCTCAACAGATCTCATCTGTGTTAATCAGGATTGATTGACACAGCTAAGGTTCGCTTGTATTACGACAGTGAAAATGCAGACTTGTCTCTTGTGATGAAACCATGCAAAAGAGGCAAGCCCAAGCATGTACAGCTAACACTTCACATTCACTTCAATGATAGCCAATGCCGCCATGCATTGGGCATCCGTGCACTGCAGTGAAGCACAGTTGCAGGTTAGGAAAAGAGTACATTATATAAGTAATTACCAGAAAGACAGATGCAAGAGACAATGACCCCGAACAGGACAGAAATGTCATGTCGAGCCACGCAAGGGGGCACAAACAAGTGCTTAAAGCAGTGCTACTGCCAGCCACCGAAAAAGCAGGCACTGCTAAATGTTGACGAGCTCAGTGTCTCGAGGATGCAAATATAAGAGCAACCGACTGGCCTGTCAAAACAGAGGAATCTAGCAGGAAGTGTGGTCACATAAAATCAACTCACCTCTGTTGTCATTATAAGGCAGCTGGCGCTTGGGTTGATAGTCACATCACCGGTCATTAAACCTACATCTTTGAAATCGTCTGTGAACTCCCGGAACTTCTGGTTGCTAAGTGCTTTGATAGGCGTCGTGTAGATAACACGCTGCTTCTCTTGAAATGCCAGTGATATTGCATACCTGCGAAAGCACAATGCCACAGTTCCTTACCCATTAGTCAAAATGAAATGAACAAAATTTCTGTTTTAAAGACGTTTTTGACCTTTAGTCGGCTAAGAAGGCAACGTAACGCCAGGTGCTTAGCCTTGGGCACCTTGATTTCAACTTATGTTAGGAACCCAGCCTCGGATCAAACTATATGTCTTTGGTACACTCAGTGGAGCAAGCATGTTGTACTATAGGAACTAAAGTAATGTGAATTATATTCTGGGGTTTAACATACCAAAACAGCCCAGTAGGTTATGAGGGATGTCGTAGCTGAGGGGTGCGGATTAATCTTGACCACCTAGCGTTCTTTAACGTGAATTTAAATCTAAATATGAGAGCGAGTGTATATTCCACTCCCAATGAAATGTTGCCGCCACAGCTGGATGTCAAACATGTGACCTTATGTTCTGCAGCAGAATATAATAACCACTTCAGTGGGTTTAAGTCATGTCCTGTACCTAAGAAGTGATCTTGAGTAATATATGTGCACAACAGTTTGTTTTAATATGATCCGGAGCCCTTGAAAGGGTTTTAGTTTAAAGGGGCCTGCAACAATCGTCAAAAATGATGAATGGACCAGCTCAGTTACTAGACAATGCTGTCACAAACCATCTCAGACAAATATTTTTGTCAACACAGCAAGTAGCTTAAGATTTCTCTCATATCACTTCCACAGATCCTTGCCACTTTTTGTGAATATTGATGCCATTGATGGATTACTTTACATGTCATGATGACTAACTAACATACCTCCGATGGAAGCAAGAACAGATAAATCTAATTGGTAAAGTGGTTATGCAATCCACCTGGTGGCAAAGAACAATAACCCTGCACTGATAGTGTGGTCTCTGAGATCAGCTCCACCTCAGAAGCCAAAGCACGGTGGAATGTTGGGCGGAGCATGGCCTGCATGACACACCTTCTTTTATCAGTGGAATGGTCCACGCGGAACAATGACCGAGAAGAAATGGATGGAATCAAAGAAAAACAATCCCTACAAAATAATGCCCTAGGGCTCTTTTTAAATGCAGCTTAACAAAGTTTGTCCTGCACAATAGCTAATATATGGAGAGGTACGAGAGTTGAATAGGTAGCATCCAAAACACAGTGGTAGTGACGTGTTTCCGGCTCTTGCAATTGCTCCAGGTGCAAGCCGCCAGCAAAAGCATAGGCTTTGAGATTAATTTTGGTTATGTAGAGGAAGTCACCACTTGGATGTGGATACGGACATCACAGGCTGTTCAAGGCAGACACAACATAATATGCAGGATGATACATACTCAGCCACAACTGTTTTGCCAGCCGAGGTGTGGGCGGACACCAGGACGCTTTGGTTGTGCTCAAGACAGAGGATGGCTTCCTTCTGAAACGGATCCAGGATAAATCTATACTCTCGTGCAGCAGGGCCCTCTCTGTTCCGTTTCAGGGGCACGTATTCCATCCCCTCTGGCATTGCCACCTGGTAGAAAAAGAGTGAACCACCCACGTCAATGCCAGCTACTTATCTCACTCATGCCGTACTGCTATACACAAGGTCAAAGCGCCTGGCTACAGTGGCTAGATGGGTAGGCTTGCCATCTCCCGAGTGGGAAGCGTTGTTCAGCTTCTCCGTTTCGTGAGGACAAACTTGACACTCTGGTCAGCGATCTGTCATAAGCAGCGTGAGTCTTGTGCTGCCGCGGCCGTATTACAGTGTAACTAAGGTGCACTTATCATTGTAGTTAAACTGCAAACCGACTTCACAGTGACATCACAGACAATAGCAAATTTCTGAATGTAGTCGAGCTCTGCCACTTGCCAAGGTAACAGACTTGCCTTGTCCGTCAGCTGCTCATTTCCCGGTTTGAGGGGCAAAAATATAGAGCTCTTATACTGTTTAGTTCAGTAAACATGTTAATCTTGAGTATATGAGGAGGAGCACAAATTCCGTGCAAACAAACTAGCCCTTCATCAGTTCTTATATAATGAGAGGAGCGAAGCTATCCTTTACAAAAAAGTATATATAGGTTCTGTATGCGAACCTAACTTGCACAGGACGTATTCATGTAGTACAAAATGTGTAAGGGAAATAATTTTGTTTGAAGGAATGTAAAATAGATTCAAATAAATATTAACATCCGTACAAATAAAACCCCTGTTTTAATTTTTTTGCTGTATGGGTACTATTATAAACGAGACGTACACATTTGCAACATAAATCAACAATCTTTTTTTACAGTAGAAATGAACTTGTTTGTGGAAAGAAAAAAAAAATTTCTCATCTTGTTCAATCACCTATGATTAACTCCAAGAGAGGATTAATTTACAGCATGCAAATTCATATAGTTTGTACTCTAGATGATCTTGTACATGTGTATTTGAATGCAGTAGGGTAATTTCTCGGTCACATGCGCAAGCCAGTCATACCAAGATTTTACAGCAAATTATAGATTTAAATGAAACACGACGCTGCACCACAGCATCCTATGGTAGAGTAAGGTGCTTTTTCTTTTACAGAGTATGCTCAGGAGCCAAGTTATACCCCTGTCAAGTGGGCAAGCTGAGTGCACTTACTCCCCGGGGAGCGCACTCAGTTTTAAATGAATTTTCCCAAATCTAAACGTCGCAAGTGGAGTGTACTTACAAAAGAGTGCACTCCGGTTGGGGGCGTTCACGGAACACACTTTGCTGGTTGAGTGCATAGCCTCGCGCCGCCAGCGGTTTCAACGATATAAAATGTAATGCATAGAAAAAGGACACAGAAGTTCATTCTAGCTGTTGAATAGCTTTTAACAAATAATCAAAACAGAACTCGCTGCTATTCTACTCTAGCAGGATCAAACGCCTCCTCGTCGCACGCCACCATCTTGCTCTGGATTGGCTAGGCATTCGTCTTGGCCAGCCTTGACTTGTAACACTCTTATGATAAAGATATTTTCGTTTTTTGTTGAGTGAATACAGATTAAGATTGTTTTTTTATTTATAATACAACTAAAGCAATCACTTTTTTGTAGGTTTTTTTATTTTAATCTACATCTTCAAAAAACATGATTTTAGTCTGTCACCATTTCTTTTAGTGGAAGTGCGCTCTGTTTTCCTGTTTAGCATCGCGAAGCCTAAAGTGTCACTCAATGTCCCGAAGTGCACTCTCCGTAAGTGCACTTAACTTGCCCGCTTGACAGGGGTATAATTCTTGCTCTTCACAAGAATTAAAGTTCAGCTGAGCAAGGAATTAGCTTCATGATGCTGTTTGTAAATTCGAGCTTGTGCTGCTCAAAACCGACCAGACCTGCAGGCTTGAGCTAAGGAGGAAGAAAGAAACATCTGCCAGTGCATGCAACAGTTGTTTTCTTGTGAACCACGGCCACTGCGCTTCGTGCTGAATTTTCTGCTGCTATATGTTGTATGTTGATATTCGTCGTCGTACTTGGCAAAATGGCTTCAAGCCTTTCGCACGGAATCATTTTGTCGGCCTACATTCAACAGGTTCACTTCCTCACTTGTCTACAAATACTGATTCTTCACTGTGTATACAACATGCAGCCTTTTCATTCACATCCTACTTTCTTGAAGCATGTTCAAGTGTGGCTCACTATCTCTTCAGGAATATTTTAGTGGCCGGCATTCAGTCGGAGTCTTGCTTGTTCATTTGGGGGGAATTTTCTTCATCATGTAAGCTTGAGCGTCAAGTAGCATCGAAGGTACGGAGCCACAGATACACGCTCAAAATGTTCCAGCCTGTCATACGCTCAATGAAATACACTCCTCAAAGTGGCGTTCACACACGACTAAAGTGGTTGAAACATTTTCTCTGAATGGCAAAGTGCAAGCTCATGTTTCTCAGAAAGTTTTGGGTCTCACGACGTCGAAACCAGTGAAAGTATTGCCCGTGGCTGCCATGTTTGTAGCCGAATTTACAATTCGAAGCAAAGCAAGTGATGCTCCTCTGGCTAGTTTTCTTTATAGCAGGAACACTTTCACTCTGTCTCAGAGCCTCAGGAACTTGGTATTCATGAACATCACCTACAGTATTCACTTCACTCCTTAGATGTCTAAATAAATTTCTGGAACTCTGAGAACTACAGTGGCTGCGAGCACAGCGCACCGTGCCATCTGCGTGTGAACAGACCATATAAATCACCGCTTTTCAAGATGACTCATTGCAGCAAGAAGTGTCACATTTTTATATACTCTCTCACCATATGTTAATCACTTTCTTGCAAGTTTTGGTGTGAAAGCAATTTATTTAAAGTATTACAGGCACTGTTGTGCCATTACCACAAGCCCGGATTCCGAATCTGCAAGATGGAGAATTTTCCTGCGAGCGCCCTTTGGACAAACCCGGGGCTGCGCCGAAAGGCACAGCGCTCTAATTCTCCCTTGACAAGTCAAGATGCTGAGCCGTCAGGCAGTGGTGTCCTCCGGAGAAGCATCGGCGGGCAACATGTTCAAACGTGTCGCCAAGTGCCAGACAGCCCGGCGCCGTACCTCCCCTTCCCTGGAGGTCACCGCGCCCGCCAGTTTTGAACGGGGTGACCAGCGTGGTCGCTGGTTGGACCCCCTCCGACGACCGTCGAGTGCTCACTTTGTATTGGGCCGTTTGAGTGACAATGGTTTCTGGGGGCTTATAAGCCGCGGCGCGCCGCCTGGAAAACCGGATCCGCCGACCCACCGGGAGCAGAGTGCCGCTCTCGACTGGAGTGAGATGTGTCACGCGTTTTCGCCGGACGTCGCCGTGCGAGAACAGTCGCGTTTGCTGTGAGCTCTCGGCCCCAGTGCCGATCCCTTCATGTCCTGTATAATGACCTGTATATAGTGTATAAAGTCCCTTTTGTTATTCTCACCGACGCCTGACTCGGAGTCTTCGCTACCAACGCTCTGTCACGAAACGGGTGACGAGCGCTACGGGACCACCTCAAAGTCGTAACAGTGGTGGCAACGGTGGGATGTCGTAACAGTGGATGGCAGCTACGGGATTGACCGGCATCAGCTACCTCGGCGCGGTGAGTGCCTGAAGTTTACCTCAAACACCAGACTTTCTCTGACACAGGTTATAGTAGCTTAGGGAAGGATTTGGTGTTGCATTGTGATAACCTTGTGTGTTTCAAGCCTAGTAAGAGTGTTTTGAAAACCAGGGGATGCTGAGGGGGTAAACAGGGCAGTGTGTGAAATACTTGCATATGTCTTACTAGTAGCATTATAGTAGCGTACGGCAGGTATATTCATAAAGGGTAAACAGCAGGAGGACAGTGTGAACGATGGAGAAGTACAAGGTGAAGGAACTTCTCGAAATTTGTGAGGAGTTGGGCATTGAGTTGGGCTCAACCAAAAGAAAGAATGCGATCCTTGAGGTCATGAGGACTGGGGACGTAACGGCTGAGGAAGCCGCAGAAGCCTTGGCGGGTATCAATGAACGTCGTTGCGAGCAGGAAAGGAAAGAAAAGGAACGTCGCGAGGAGGAAAGGGAGGAGAGGAGAGAAAAGGAACGTCGCGAGGAGGAAAAGGAGGAAAGGAGAGAGAGAGAACGTCGCGAGCACGAGCTTAAAATGAAAGAGTTGGAGATCCGAAATAACTCGCCCGCGCCTGGTCTCACTTCTAATGTTCCGAGAATACGCGATCAACTTCCACCCTTTGTCGTCGGAGAGGATATGGCCAAATACCTCGTGAAATTTGAGCACGTGTGCGAACGGAATAGCATTGAGCGATCCCTCTGGGCACAGAATCTGTTAGCCTTGCTTCCTGGGGAGGCATCAGACGTAATAACTTGCTTATCGAAAGAGGCGTTTGAGAGCTACAGTGATGTGAAGGAAGCGCTACTGCGGAAGTACAAATTGTCGCCCGAAGCTTTCCGGCAGAGGTTCCGGTATGCAAAAAAGGGCAAGGAGTCGAATGTTGACTTCGCGTTTCGTCTAAAAGCCGACTTGGTGGAATGGCTGAAGGGCGAAGAGGTTTACGACGACCGCGACAAAATTGTCGAATGCATCGCGTTGGAGCAGTTCTACCGTTGCATTGATGAGGATGTCCGGCTCTGGCTGCAAGATAGGCTAAAGGAGGTTAAGCTAAACAAGGCAGCAGAGTTAGCGGAAGAGTATTACACCCGCCGCAGCTTGCACAGCAAGGCAGTGCGCGTAGAAAAAGCAGATAGGAGAGATGGGTTTTCCGGAAAGCCCGAAAAACGGAATTGTTACAATTGCAAAAAGCAAGGGCACATCGCTGCAAACTGCCCAGAGAAAATTGCTTTTGCAACAAAACAGCGAAACGATGCGACGCGTTATTTTGAAGAACGGAAACCGTTAACCTGTTACAATTGCAAACAGCAAGGGCACATCGTTGCGGACTGCCAAGAGAAAATTGCTTTTGCAACGATACAGGAAACGCACAAGAACATACGACTATTGGAGCCCTATGTGCAGGAAACTAAAGTAAACGGTAAGAAGTGCCGAGCACTTAGGGACTCTGCAGCAACTATGGACATTGTTCACCCGTCTTTCGTCTCCTCGAGTGATCTTACGGGAGAGTGCGCTAGGATACGGCAAGTGGCCGAGGAGGAGAGTGTCAGTTTACCGATCGCAACGGTTAGCATTGAAGGAGCGTTTGGGAAACTGAACACCGAAGCCGCTGTGTCAGCCGCCCTCCCGGAGCACTTTTCCTACCTCTTCTCAAATAACTCGGAGCAGCTGCTGAAGGATCAGGGCAAATCATTCTTTGCCGACGTGGCGTACATGGCGCTCACGCGATCCAAAGCGCTCCCGCTTTCGAGGGAACTTGACTTTGCGTCGGTGAGCGAAAGGCGGTGCGGCACACGGACTGATCAAGGTAACTTGAGTGGCGAGCAGTCACGGGAGAGGCAGAGCTCGGAGGCTGGCCTAGGCGAGCGGGTCCTGGAAGTGAGTGGGAGTGACGCGTGCAGTGCTAGCCGCGATGTAGACGCGACGCCGCAATTAGGCGACGCGGGCTCCACACTCGCTCCGGTTTCCGCCAGCTGGCAGGAGCAGGCGGCAGTTGAAAGAGAAACTCTGATTCGCGAGCAACAGGAAGACTGTTCACTAGCCGATCTGAGGAAGAGCGTCAAACGGGGAGCGGAAAAAAAGTGGGTTTCATTTGGCAAGGAATCTGGCTTATTGTACCGCCGCTACACGGATAAGCAGGGTCGCAAATATAAGCAGCTTCGGATTCCGCGAAAATATCGCCGGGAAAAATGAATGACCTCATTTGCTTCCTCAGTAGTATGTTTTCGGTCCAAGTGATTTCAAGGGGACCATTCTATTTGTCATTGTTATTGCTGATTATTAATTGGTCCTGATCTTTTGGTGTGTTGTTCATTTGAAAAAGGGTTGTTTGAGCCTTGTATACTAGATCGTACACCTGCCTCTTGTTGCAGCGGGAGCAAAAAGGGGGATAGCAATTCAGTTAGGTTGATTTGGATTATAGCCTTGTCTGGTGTTTGACGGGAGACAGAGGGCACTTGTTCGTGTTGGGTGTTGCCTTTTGCCGGTCGGTTTTGCAAGCTGCAGAACGACCAACCGGGACCAGTGGCGAGAAGCAAGGGCTTGGGAACGACCCGAGCGGAGCTGGTTGAGGTGCCTTGGCGACAACGCGGTGAGCCGAGCTCTTGTCCTGGCGAGTGGGACCTGGGCACGTGAAGTGACCTGGCGTCCCGACACTGGACGTAAACTTGGACGAGCCTGACGAACGTGCGCGCCTGGCATCCGAGCCACGTGGAGGCAGCTCGTCTTCCCGGCGCCTTATCTGAGGGCGGGGATGCTGTTGTGCCATTACCACAAGCCCGGATTCCGAATCTGCAAGATGGAGAATTTTCCTGCGAGCGCCCTTTGGACAAACCCGGGGCTGCGCCGAAAGGCACAGCGCTCTAATTCTCCCTTGACAAGTCAAGATGCTGAGCCGTCAGGCAGTGGTGTCCTCCGGAGAAGCATCGGCGGGCAACATGTTCAAACGTGTCGCCAAGTGCCAGACAGCCCGGCGCCGTACCTCCCCTTCCCTGGAGGTCACCGCGCCCGCCAGTTTTGAACGGGGTGACCAGCGTGGTCGCTGGTTGGACCCCCTCCGACGACCGTCGAGTGCTCACTTTGTATTGGGCCGTTTGAGTGACAATGGTTTCTGGGGGCTTATAAGCCGCGGCGCGCCGCCTGGAAAACCGGATCCGCCGACCCACCGGGAGCAGAGTGCCGCTCTCGACTGGAGTGAGATGTGTCACGCGTTTTCGCCGGACGTCGCCGTGCGAGAACAGTCGCGTTTGCTGTGAGCTCTCGGCCCCAGTGCCGATCCCTTCATGTCCTGTATAATGACCTGTATATAGTGTATAAAGTCCCTTTTGTTATTCTCACCGACGCCTGACTCGGAGTCTTCGCTACCAACGCTCTGTCACGAAACGGGTGACGAGCGCTACGGGACCACCTCAAAGTCGTAACAGTGGTGGCAACGGTGGGATGTCGTAACAGCACGCAACAACAATAGACTAAGTAGCAGACAATGCGCGCTTCGCGACAGGCCTCTGACCGCAGTGCCCACTCCTGATGTCACGATGCGCAGAAGCAGTGAACTAAACCGGTCAGTACACCTACCCACCTAGCCACCGTAATCTGGCTACACATGACAAAGTCTGAAACCAAAATGGCAAACAGTAAAACACCGGGCCTACTCACTATGTGCAATATTTGGCCAGATGCCTGTGAGACTTCACAAATACATAACAAATTTATGAGCATTATCTCTAAATACGTTTAGAGTTAGATGCCACAAATGTTCAACCAAGTGCATCTACCCACTCTTTCAGGGTTCTATCAGGCATACTTCAAAAAATGCATTTGGGCCTTTAAAGATTTAATGAATGAATGAACCTACACATGCTCAACCCTCTGCCTCCTAAGTTTCATCCCACTAGCTCTAGTTATCTGCACGTGTAACACTCTTCAAAAATTTCCCTTCCACACACGGAAAACCGAGACGTCAAAGTAATTAATACACTGATGAGCTCTTAAAAGACAGATGCCGATAAAGAAATCATTTATTGTGTGCATAACATGTTAATCAAGAGAAGACATGACCTCTACATTGCAAGCAGCATGACACACACACCTGAGCGGCAGAAAAAGAAAAGCAGCAGGACGGCTTACCTCGTGCACGCACCCTTCCACCTCCTCTACAGAATGAACATGAACGTGCGGCAGGTATTCAGCGGGGCTGCGAGGTGATATTGAAGAACAACATTATGACTCGCAGTTACAATGGGCGCACTACCAACACGGCATAACTCAGCCGCGCGGTCACGTGTCCAAAAGCTAAACCAAGGACAACACGCACCTGAGCAAAAAAAAGAACAGGTCCGTAAGCACTCACTCAAAGTCGTCCCAAATGTCCGATGTCTTCCTTTTCTTGCTTGGTTCCTCTTCGTAAACGCCATCCAGAGATCTTTTGCCATCAATAATCGATTGCACAAAGTCGCCAGCGCTGCAAGAAAGAAGGAACTCCCGGTTGAAAACGGTGCCCCGATCTCTGACAATGAACGTGCCCTTTCCCACCCTCCCGCATAAGCTTACGAAAACCGTTACAGTGGGCCATGCAATGCTGTCATCTCGAAACAGAGCTCCCGCCTTCGCATACTGATGAATGCACCATAATACAGCGTGACAATCCACGGTGCGCTTGCACCGAACTACTGAGTGTCACGCTGTGCGTAACATCGCAGTAAGCGTCAGAGTTCATCGAAACGGCAGCAAACCTATTGTCATCAGGCGTCGGTTCTTCATTCTTTACGTCCTCCTTTTTTACAGTAGTCGAGGTTAAAAACTTGGATTTCGGCGCATCGTCGAAAACACTGAACAAGTCGTCCATGATGGTTACAGCAGAATGGTTCTTGCTAGCGATCGCGCTACCGATGTCGGACTGAAGCGAAAAACACCGTTTTTGTCGTAAAAAGTGCTTCCTAAGATAATATTTACGAGCATATATACAGTGCTTACAATAGTCTTATGTACTCTCGAATTCGTTTATTAGTAGAAATTTAGTACGTTTCGCGAAGCGCTCGTACGGTACCTAGCACAGTTAGCGAAACGAAAGTTTTGGGTTGGCAACAACGTCACCTCCTTTCCGCAAGGTGGCTGTCGCAGAGTTGCGGCGATTTATTTCGCTATCTGGGCAAATCCACCGTAATCTAACCTAATTAAGGGCTTCTTTCGCTCGCTACCGCGCGCACAAACTACACACGATGCCTCCCAAGTTTGATCCGACGGAGATTAAAGTGGGTGAGTGCTTTAATTTTAGACAAATTTGCCGCGACGAAACTCATGCCGACAACAGGCTCGCTACAGCTCGCACTGCATCGTGTTGCTTCTTTGCGAATGACAGCATTTTTGCCTTTGGTGCATCTCCTTTTTCAACAACGCAGTGTGCCTACGAGCCGTTGGCGGTGAAGTGGGTGCCACATCTGCCTTGGCTCCCAAGATTGGTCCCCTCGGTCTGGTAAGTGTACGAACGCCGTGGCTTGCGTTGACAGCATAGTGGTGAAGAAACCTAGCGTTCATGACGGCCAGTTCTACCTTTCGTATTGATTACGCCGTCGAACTAAGTACGGTCAATTGATGTTTGGCGACTGTAGCCGCTATCTGGCTAGAATAACAGCTGGACGATAAGTTCGTGTAGGAATAAGTTTCTGAACACCGTCAGCGATGCCAGATCCAGTCACTTCGTAAGAAACTTCTTAAGGAACTTCGTAAGCAATGGTTAATCGCAGTGTGTAAAAGAACTCGCCGGCCAAATAACGCTTTAATTTGCTTGCCACATTGCGCGCTATCGTTGATGCAGGTTTTTTGTTTCGAGATGCTTAACTGTGTTCGGTGTCTCGCTATCCGCAGTCGCCGAAGAAGGTCGGTGACGACATCGCCAAGGCGACGCAGGACTGGAAAGGCCTGAAGATCACCGTCAAGCTCATCATCCAGAACAGGCAGGCCACCATCGAAGTGGTGCCCAGCGCTGCCTCGCTCATCATCAAGGCTCTCAAAGAGCCACCACGCGACCGCAAGAAGGTCAAGAACGGTGAGCAAAGAGTTTACTCTTCCATGCTCGCACAATCTCTGAAATACCTGCAGTGGCTTGGATTGCTTTCGCTGTTTTGGTTATGCGGGTTTGCTGAGCTTTGATCTCTAAACAGGCCAGTGCGCATGATTGTTGGGAATGCCGCGTATCAAGACATCGTATCAAAGCTGGTTGCACCACGCAACTGGTAGTCAGCAACAAGTTTGAATTGTGATGCCTGCGTTTTCATTAGCAGTGTGTGTGCATACTGTTTGCAGCATATAGGGGATTGGTAATCCAGTACTCGTAAATTTTAGTGCTATGTTCAAACTGTAATGTGCCAGCATGTGTTCTGTGACACTTCTTGGCAGGGAAGAGTTTAGTATGTGTTTCCATTGTTGCAAAAACTTCTATCCTGCTGAACAGTGAACAAACATACCCAACTTGCACACGGCGTCACTACCAGTCTTGATGTTCAAAGCTTCGTATTGATATTTCAGCAAAGCTAGCATGCATGAATTAAAACTGTACTGTAACACTTGCCTTCTTAAAAAATGCACTTACCAATAGGTTGTGCCACTTTTTTTTTCGTCACTCCTGTGCACTAATGGTTTTGCACTCTTGTAAGATGATGTGTAGCTTACGTGTTCTGCCTGCCACTTGGCGACTTGCAGTGAAGCACAGTGGCAACCTGACCTTCGATGAGATCCTCACGATTGCGCGGACAATGCGGCCCCGTTCCATGGCACGGAGCCTGGCTGGCACTCTCAAGGAGATCCTGGGCACTTGCCAATCCGTTGGCTGCACCGTCGATGGCTGCCACCCGCACGACCTCATCGACAAGGTGAACAGCGGCGACGTCGAGGTGCCCGAGGTGAGTTTGCAGTATCTCGTGTTATCAACTTTCATCCGGTTCATTGTCTGTAGTTCTTTAAGAAAGCTAATTTCTCATCTAAGCACAAACATTCACAGTAAGCTAACATTAGTGCACAAGTTTAGAGACTTTTTTTCCAGTCTTTTGGTTTTTGTCAAAGTCGAAAACGACGAAAGTTCACACGAAATTGTGTTCCTGAATGTTAGTGGTGTTGCGGGGGAATGCAGGTTCACTCATGGCACTATGATTTCTCTTTGCAGGAGTAAATGCGGGATCAAGCTTGTACAGAGTTCTTTTCGCAAGTTTGACTTCAAAAAGGAATAAAAGAGGAAAGAAGCCCCCCAAAACAACTGTGTCGTCTATTTCTATATCACTTTACTACTGGCTGCAGCACTTCGAGGACTATTTCTTTTCTCGACTCTTGAAGCAGTCTGTGTATCACATTGTCCAGTTGTTCTTCTCCTTGCAGGAATTCCTCTATGTTGTGCACTGTTATTGGAATCCTGTGGTCGGTGACACGGTCCTGTGCATAGTTGTATGTTCTTATCTTCTCAGAACGGCCTCTTGACCCCACCTGATGAATGCAGTGGAAAAGAGAGTGGAAAGAATAATACTCTATTCAGATCATACATTTTCCATATAGTTTTTTCTCACATTTCTCATTAATAAAGAAATGGGACTCTAGTGAAATAATACTAAAAGATTGTAGACGAGATTCATTAGCCCAAGGAACTCAACTGAGCTGAGGCTTGCTTTCTGAAAAGAAGGCTCCTTTTTGGCAATGCAAACGCGAAGCTCTGTTACTGAGTAAAAAGGGCCGAAAAAAAAAGAAACTGCCCACGGCATACATGCTTAGCGCTGCATGTGCAAAATTCGCTTTTTTTTAGTTGATTTGAACATTGGTGCATGTTTAGTTCCCGAGAATATTCCTTAGCTTCAAAACAGTCTACGAACAAGAATTGCTTCTCACAGACACTGGTCAATGTGAAAATGCAAAGCCACATTCTAGTTAGTACTGTTTGTGCTTGTTAATCCGCACCAAGTTATGTGGTATGACAAACTTGAGCTGTGTTGAATACAAGAGTCTACATAGTATATAATATACAACTGTTTGTAGGACAAATAATGTGAATTCTTGCTGCTTGGCTATGAGAGCACCACAATGGCACCATTCAAATATTTTATATACATTTTGACAATTCTCTGCAATGGCAGTTAGTGGCAGATCAATACAGTGACGTGTCTTTAATTGAACTTTGAAAAGACACTGCAAGCATGCCCCTGCTTTGTCATTACTTTACTAATCGTGCAATGATGCAAGTGTCTTATTGAATGATCTGGACCAAAAAAGGCAATTATGTTAAGAAATGTGAGCGAAAACGTCGCATTGACCACTGAATTTGCTTTTGACATTGAAATAAATGCAGGTTGGTGTATCATGCAAAAACATTCCCTCAAGAGCAAAAAAATAAGGGAGATCAGGGCAGCAGTTAGAGTTGTCACAGCTGAGCAATGTGGAATTGTGTCAATGCAATGCATTGGTCGAACAATGGCATAACTCTGTGCTCGCACTGCTTAAGAAACTTGTTGCGGTGCCTCTGGTCTTGAGACTTTTGCTCCTGACTGTACATCCCTGTGGGTGCTAGGCGCTGTTGAATAGGGAAGGAAACATTCCCTATGGCTGCTAAGGTTTCGGGTTTCTAGGGCCACTGCAACACATTTTGAAGGCTATAAAAAAACATTCATGATGTGTTGACAATGCCGTTACAAGCCAAATATTCAACTACAGCTGTGGGAAGGCCATAATTTTGCATCAGAAATTGCTTTCAGGGCACCCTCTATAATGTAGTACTGCTTATGATGCCAGTCACTCAGCAGTCATTCATGACTACGAGTTGCTTGCACGCACACCCCTCCAATCTCTAGAAAATGTGGCATGCAAAGCTGGCAGCTTTGACGGACGCTGACCCTGAAGTGTTACCATAAGTGCAGTACAGAAAGAAAAAAGGGAGCAGTAGGCAGGGCATGGCTATCTGTGCTGTCTCAGCCGAGGGAAACGTGTTGAGAAATGGGGAAAGTAAAAACTGCACTCTTTAAATCTCCATTATCGTACGGTCTTTCCAAAAATTTCTGCAGTAATAAATTAATGGGCATCACAATCAGCTTTGAAGCAATAGAACTCCAGGACTGATTTTATTTTCTCTGGCTGAGCTTCGGAAGAGTCAAGCTAAATGGAAAGAGCAGCCACCGTATTTGAAGAAAGAGTTGCCTCCACAAATACCTGCAGTTTTCTTTGGGCTGACTGTTGGCTCAGCTGCTTGTCAAGTTCCATCTGGTAGAGCTTTGCCCGCAGGATCTTCAAGGCCAATTCTCTGTTAGTGAGCTGCGAACGCTCCTGGCTCGATTCGACCATGATTCCTATTGACAGACAGAAGTGGGACACATTACATAGATTTTGAGAACATTTTGCAGTCGTGGAATGTCAAGGCACCCCTCAACTATGCCTTTCCTGCCTGACACAAGGCAATAGTTAAGTGGGAGCTAATGGCAAATGTTTTGATCAAATTCACGTGGTGCATTCTACAGGATAACTTGAGAGTTATTGAATGGTTCATGAGGTTTAATGTGCTGAAGCAAAATAGAGTCGGATCCAAATTAATTTTGACCACCTGGGGTTCTTTAATGTGCACCTACATAAGTATGCGAGCGTTATTGCATTTCACTACCATCAAAATGCAGCTGCTAAGGCACTGGGAATTGAATCTGTGACCTGCTCTGCAGTGGAACATCATAGCCAGTGAGTCACCTCAGCCAGTAATAATAGCTCTTGTGTCCGCTCTGGTTAAGCTCTTCACCACAAGGTGGCACCACTGTGGCTGCTAAGGAGGCCAGCAGCATAGTAACTAATAAGCAGACCAGCCTTGGCTAGCTAAGGCTGTCTCCAGCAGCACCAATGGCAGGGACTATAACTAGCAATTTATAACTATGACTGCTGAAAAGCCATGGGTGCTAATTAATTTATTGCTGTGTCTTGTGCTGCTATTCATGCTGCAGTTTCACATGCTGATCAATGTAAGGCGCTCAAGTGGGAGAAAGCTGGACAAATGGGAGTCTTAGCAATAATGCACCAGAGCGTCTTTGCGTACCGGAAGCCTCGTGCCTTGATTGCTTTCTTTTGTATACCTCCTTACATTTTGTACGCCGAGCGGCTTTTCTCCCTTCGGGTGCGCAAAGCCTAAAACTTCCTAACGTAACAGTGAGGTGACATCTTCCAGTCGCAAAGTAAATCGCACATGGGAGCTCCCTGTGAAGTTGAATGCTACAAGAAACCAGCACGACTACATTCATTCAGATGCACAAACTGCTAGGTTCTTCCCTGCATTTGTACAAACCGTTTTATAAGCTGCCATAAGATATGATACTATATGTGCTTTCAAGGGTGTCAAGATACACTGTCACGGCTCGGTGGCTACGGTGGTGTGTGCTACTGAGCAAAGGTCACAGGCTTGTTTGCTTCGGGAAGGTCCTGCCTGAAGAAGGCAGAATGCAAAAACACTTGTGTATTGGAATTTCACTACATAATGAAAAGCCACACGATAAAAACCAATCTGAAGCCCCTCTAACGCAGTGCCCTTCACAGTTGAACTGGCTTTGGGATATTATCAAAGACAGAAAAGTGCTATTTACGCTCTATGCCAGCAGGGAGTTTTTGCAGCAAGTGCACAAATTTCAATGTGGGCGACAGCCAATTTTATAAATTGCATGGACACTTCGATGTGACTTGGGTATTTTTCACTGGGGTAAGTTCATTCAGAGTGTAAAAGGCAAATGTTTCTTACCAGTTGGGATGTGTTGCATCTGGACTGCCGACTCAGTCTTATTCACATGCTGACCTCCAGGACCACTAGCCCTCTTCGTTTTAATGACCAGGTCCTTCGGGCTGATGACAACCTCAACCTGTTCTGGCAAAGAAAAAAGGGAACCACCAGTGAGCGAGCTGTTGTAGAGAGTTGGTTTAATGACGACTGCAGAGGTTAGCCTAGCGACAGGCCTGGCAGGCTACTGATGAGGGATGAAAGGGAGCGAGGGAAAACACTTCACCCAAGCTGCAGTCGTAATGTTCGCAAAGCACATATTTTTCATAATCATGGCGTTGGGCTTTTGTAGCTGTATGAGCACAAATGCTGCCAGTTCTTCATGTTGGCCAGGTGCGTACTATATGTATACGGTCGAGCATCTCTACGATGAAATAACCTGTGTAACAAAGGATTCTGTAATTCTCGGCTGAGTTCCTATCTTTATGTATTCTGAGCACCTCTACAGTGAAGACTGCTGCAACAAATTTGCCTATACAATGCCTCATATAGGAAGCGTTGGTCGACACCACAACAGAAACTGCATGGGAGGACCTGGAGTGTGCAGCAGCTATGGTAGCATCCCCCCCCTCCCACTCTTTTATCATCCTCAAGACACATAAAGAAGACAAAAAGAGCAGGCTGAACACTTTTGAACGCCACTAGCATGTCATGAGCCTAATGTCGTAAGGTTAGCTGCAGTCGCACAATGCATCGGGCAAAGAGTGCAGAAAAAAACATGCAGCTTCTTTTAACTAAGTGCCTCTTGCATATGTGTTGAAAGAAGCTTTTGTTTGCTGAACATAATTAGCCTGCTCCATCGCAAATGGTATGGGGCACAATTTTTACAATGGAGTCCCGCATGACGAAGAATTTTGGAGCTCCCGAGTGCTTTGTTACCATATTATATCCGATCAATCAAAAGATGAGGTGGCCGACGGACATTTGCACCTTCAGAGAGACCGCATATGCAAGTTGAAATATGAGTGCCTATGCAGCACATGTGACGAGGCAGTGCCACTGAACGCAGCGCAACTGCTCGCCAAAGCCCACACCGCTTCTGCTTGCTCTCTAAATGGGGATACTTGAAGTCATGTAACCAGAAAAGGAAACCTGACTGCTGCGCTCATTGGCCACATCATAACGGCCGTATCCGGATCAAACACAGAAGTGGCACTCTCAACAAATATACTTGCAGCTGTGGCACTCTTTATGCTATGTATGACTGCAGTATGAAAAAAACATTGGTGCCTCTTGCATATGTGCCTATGTTTCTTCTGAAGATGACTAAAGGTTTGCAGACTGTTGCATACACGTGCACACACGGATACAAGTATGTTTTACGATTGATCTCACCTCGCTAGGCATTGGCATGACTGCAACAGCCATGGTACTAGTGTGTATGCGGCCAGACTTCTCTGTTGCTGGCACCCTCTGAACACGATGGACACCACTTTCAAACTTGAGAAACTTTCCCACGTCCCTTCCACCAATGTTTAAAGAAGCATGCCGTACTCCACCTGCATAATGACAATAAAATAGGAGTCGCAAAGGCCCGCAGCCACCTTGCAGTCCAAAGCAGGGCTTGAAATCAAGCAAATTTTAGTGCAATGACTCAAAATCCTTGTTTTTTAACGTATTATGCTGGGACCCATGCATGACTGAACAAGCATAGAATATGGACACTGTATAGAACATTTCGATGTGTCCAGTTTAGCAGCTTAAAAAGGTTCCCTCTGTTCATTCTGTCATGCTGTGACTTGCATCATCATGCAGCCGTCATCACGCTGCCACTAGCATCGTTGTGTACAGTTTGGTGGTTGCACAGGATTGAGAATATTTCACAGAAAGTTTATGGCATTTGGATTAGTTGGGGGCAAGACTTCCAACAGAAGGTTCAAAAACTGACCAGCAGAACTTTTTTGCAAGGAGCACCTATTTTTGTAAAGCTTTGCGCAACGTTTGCAGAAATGTAATATGAGCACAAATTCGTATATTTTACGGAAAATTTGGGAGAATGCGCAGGTGCGCCTTCCCCAAATGTACAAGAAGACTGGCACAAGGTGATAGAAGTGTACCACGTGCTATGGGCCTACTCGGGCACAAGGCATGTCTGGAAACGCTTTGTCTAAGGGCATGTTCTCCGCAATTAGACCAGCCTGCTGCCTTAGCACATGGCTTCAAGAGGAGACTAAGTAACCTTACTGCACTTCCTGCGTGATGCGAGGCGAGTTCAGCCATTCAAATGACAGCAATATTCAGTGATACTAATGGCAAGTCACTTGCACCAGTGCATCACTAGTCACTGCAGCTGGGAAAAGCATCTCTTGCATGTTTGTCACAACTAATTTACTTTTGTTTTGTCCACATGGACAAGTGAACACAACCGTTTTCTCTTGAAGGCATGAGTGCAAAGTACAATAGAATCTTTTGACAGTGGTGCCAGTGGTTTACTATATAATGTGGCACTAGAACGAAATACGCACATTAAAATGTGTGTACATGAATGAACATGTATTTACACCACATTTTTCCTGGTGCTGGAGCAGCAACAACTCAATTTCAAAAACTAGAGGGCACCTCGACAGCTTCAGTTCCAGTGTCACAGTACTCTGACATAGATGCATTCTTTCATTTCTGGCTGTATGGTGTTACTGACTGAAAATCTTGATTATTGCAGCCTGAAAAAACGTGTTTTAGGAGCACCCCGAGTAATGATTAAACACAATGCAGCAAATACTTTTTTTTTTGCCAGGACGTCATTCATGGTTAGGAATGTCAACATTATGATATAATCACTAATCAACAAGTTAGAAAATTAATCTTGATTCTACGCAAGCACCAGTGGTTACTCTGGCATGTAAATAATGCTTGACCCTCGAGCTCAGACTTGAAAACTGACGTTTATGCTTACCACCACGTCTGTTATTTTAAGTGTTTTCCTTTCTGGGCACAAGTTTGCCCAACAATGAATCCAAATTTTATTCACACTTTCTCGTGATAATGCTTCTTCACTGTCCATAGATCCTAGTCTTTGCTACTGTGAATGCGGTGATGCTGTTAAAAAAAAAAAAAAAAAAGAAGAAGAAGAGAGAAAAACTGTGCCTTGTGTGATAATTACTTGGTCACATTTGAAACACCTGATAGACTAGGCGGCACTGTGGACTGCAAGACCACACACCTTGGTCAGCGGTTTCATAATCCAGTGGTGTACAGCTCCACCCTTTCCACCTGCAGTAGTGCATGTACATCTCCATGATGTCTCTAGTGAACAGCATGGCTTCCTGGCCTCCAACTCCGGCCGTCAGTTCAAGAAGCACCTCGCTCGAGTCCACGGGATCTGGAGGAACTATTTGCTCTAGAATCTGCACAAGGAATGAAAAAAAGATGTTAACTCCCACACTCCTCCAAGAGTTTGCTGCAAAACAAGCCGCACATACAGTTTGTTGCAAAAGTGTAAAGGTCCACGTTCTCGTCATTGGAGCATGCCAGCATGAGTACCCTTGAGCTATAGTCGCCAGCTGTCGACAGGGGTGAGGTTCGAGCCCAATATTTCTGTGAATGTGCTACTACGGTGTCAACAGACAGGTGCTCGCAAGCTCTCTGGCGAGTTCAAGCTCTAGTGATAAACAGAAAGAAAAACATGAATTATTTTTAATGGTCTTTCACTCTTCCGAAGTTGAACGATAGTGATATACTTGCCTTTTCTCTATCCATTGTTTTCCCCAAGTGACATACCAGGTCTTTTTGCACATGTGACTCATGCTGCTTGTGATTATGATATGCATTTTTTGTTGCTTATTATTACAAGTTAACAACAGAAAGCATAAAGTGATGCTCTAAAGACATGTTTAATATTTTCTCTACTTCTGCATGTCACCTTTCTACTGCCCATTGTATTCCTAGCATGACCACGGTCTCCCTCTCTTATTTTCCTCTCCTTTCTTACGTATGACAATGGCCGCTAAAATGTGATGTGCAATAATTTGTCATCACTTTTTATGATCCCTGTGCAGCTGCTTAAATATGCACAAAGTTATGTTGCAAACTGTGCCAGCTTCACTGCTCAACTGTTTCATAGTGGGAGGTGCCAAGTCAAGTTGTAGTTCTCCGAATTTTCCAGTTGCCCCCTTTCTCTCAAAGATAATTTTTTTTTATTTACTGACTAATTGCCAGTGTGGCACGGGATTCTTGCAGTAACCACCAATATGAAAATCATGAATGGTGTGCCTATGCCTCCATTCATGGGAAAAATTTTGAGGAAGGCACATTCTGAATTCAATGAAAATTTTCCCCACCACTATGCATTTAATTGGCACAGAACAAATACTAAGCAATTTTTAGGAGCATAATCCATAACTCTAGTTAAACTATGCTATTCTCATTAGATGAACAATTTTCTCCCAGAAAACAACATTTCAAATTAGTTTACTCTATACCAAGTGGAAAGAGAAAGTCGTGTTTATCACCACCAATCTGATCTTCTTGATTTTCTGAAGTACTGCACTTGGGCATATCATAATCGCTGAGATAAAGCATTAGGATACAATACAGAACTTTGCAATAGCTCTTTGAGGTGTGGCTATTACACAGACAAAAACATGAAGCTCTTCATCTTTTTCTTTTTTTCTCACAAATGTTAACCTTATTTCCTACGAAATGAAATTATTGTAGCAACCTATCTACAAGGGGCACTTAATGAGTTCATATTATAAGCAGATGCATAAATGACCTGATGGCACAACATGGCGAAGTGTGTTTTCTGTTGAAGCTTAAACAAACAGGAATGAGGGCCAGTGACAGAAGCAATGTTGATACATCAAAACCAGCTACACACAAGCTAACACAGCAACAAAGACAAAGAAGCCAGCATTTTCTCATGTGCCATACACTTACCTGGTCATAAATATCATGTATTTCAGTTTTACATTTCTTCAGGTCCTCCAAGGCCATGGTGAGCATTTCATTATCACCTGTCTTGGCAAAATCTAAAGAACATGAACACAGGACCATCAGCCACACAATGCATGCATGCTCACACATTCATTTCCATTTTTCTTTATTACAAATATAAAGCTTATCTCAAATTTAACCTTTACTCACAACAAATTCTACACTATCAATAAAACAACTGTTACCTTGGTAAAGAAGGGATTTAATAGCTTGAAACAGGACATCAAAGGAATCGCAAAGGCAGAATGGCTCGCGTGGCGGCAGAACGGCTCATGTGCCCTTTGTTATGCTGTTAAATCTACTATCTACCGAGACATACCAATTACCCAAGGTTGGGCAATACGTTGGTTAGTGCTGCATAATCTATGTTTGCGAGCACATTGGACACTGATGACAGAAAAGGACAGACAGAGCACTGACACATTTTCTGTCGTATTGGTCTAATGCACTGGAAAAAATCTAGTACCAATTAGCCCCCAATTGAACACTCAGCTATTTCTCTTACGCTTTCCTTGGCTTCATAATCTGCTGGCTTTATGTGGTTGGCACGAAATATCGAGCCCCTTGGTTAACCTGATTGCTCTCTTTCAACACACGTATGCTGTGATTCATATCATGCACACGTTCTGTTAGCCAAATATATGAAGTGTTTCACTTTCACTTCTGTTTCTGAGATATATAGTGCATACTTCCCTATGGTATTGTTCTTTGGACTGAATGTGGATTTAAGTAATAAATGTATAGATAAATATCCGAGTGGACACATGTATCTGAGATTTTTTTTTATATATGTGTGCAAGAACTCCAAGAACGATATCCACGGGTAATCTTAAACAGGCAGCCCTGAAAGCCCTTTTGGAAGAGCGCAGTGCTACATCGTTACCCCTCCCCTAGCTTTGGCAGCATGCTTCACCAGCAGGCTAAAGACAACATTAAATTTCGTTGGGTGCAAATTGGATTCAATTTTCAAATTCGTAATTTGCTCTTGTCCACTGTTTATGGAACAATAAACTGACACCCCATGCTTTCTCCATTAGGATTGCTAATCATTGCTACTTATGTTTAAATTTTCTGATATCATACATATTACGACCTATTAACATCTAAATATGGTGCCAAAGTAGAGAGGTGCGTGGCAATTTAATTTTTCATCGACCAACAACATACCTTGATACACTGCTAGTCTATAAAGGTTTCCAAAATGAGATCAGCCTCCTACAGAAGTGATTTTGTGCCCACGGATGCGCCATTTGTAGGCCTCACGGATAAAACGTTTCATTGGACGACGACGTGTTGCGTCATTAAGGGAACATGACAAATACAAGGAACGGGGGCTGTTTCACTTTCAGATTGTCATACTCGGCAAATTATATCTGTGCTAAGCATGCTGCGTGTGTCACAGAATTGGTTTCGAGCATCACCGATATTGACTTGTAAAACCCGTTGAGTGCGATCGACTGCAGCAGGAGCAAACCGGGCGTGTTCGTGAAAATGGCGCGTAGTAGTACTCATCCTGAATTGACTCCAGCAAGCTCGAAAGTGCCCGTGCGACATCAATTGTGATTTTTGAGGAGGAAAATTCACCGCAGCAAGCTGGTACGGATAGGCACATAGACACAATAATATCTTTCTTGTGCACTGAACTTTTCCTCTAAAAATTAATGACAACTGGGGACGTATTCTGTGACGATCACTTTCGGCGGCAGTGTCGCCTCGGCGATAGTATCGCCGGCAGGCGCGCGCTGATTGGCTGGTTGAGCAAAATCGGATGACGTAGTGCTCGACCAGCCAATCAGCTCATCCAATTTTGTTAAAATTGGCTCCGATGGCGAAGGTGTGGCCAAGGCGATAGTATCGCCGTAAGTGATCGTCGCAGAATACATCCCCTGATTTTCTGAGCTGTCACATGGTTTCATGTGAAAATATGCGGCACTTAAGATTGCGTTAGTGCCTGATCGGTACAGGATTTCTCGATTGAGGTTGGTTCCCTTACAAAGCTTGCGCCAATTACGATCGTGAAATTTGATCCCGATATAGCTCTATCGTCATCGAAAGTGCCATTGTGACTATATATATATATATATATATATATATATATATATATATATATATATATATATATATATATATATATATATATCGGAGCATTTAGGCTCTTTTTGGCGGTTTCGAAAATGCAGTTGTTTTCTGTGTTAAAAAAGAACAAATCGTCAGTGCTTCAACCAATCACGAAAGATTAGTAGATAAAGGGGCAACCTTTCTCCAAGTCCTTAAGACCGTCGACTTCCCTTCTGAGTTGGTTGACTTTCTCGAACAGGCGTACGATTCCCGACAACCGTGCCACTTTGTCGTTGAGCTCCTTGGTCCTCTTCGCATCTAGCGAACGTCGGAGGAGTTCCTCCTCCACTTCTTTGAGTTCCTTGGCCACGACTTGGAAGTACTTCAACAGAAGTTTAGGATCGACGGCTAGAGCGTCCTTTTCAGGAAGGGTTGCGAAGTGTCGACGGTGCAGCGGCGTCGGCGCGGCAATGGAGCGTGTCCAAAAGCTAGCGTTATGCGTCACCCTATGCGATATAGAGTGCCTGAGCACACATGTTTGCAACGTCCTGCATAACTCGGTCGTGCGAAGCGATTGCTTAAGGAATATTTGTTGATCGGAGAAGACGCGCAAGCCGCTTAGGGCCCGTCGTCTGGTCAAGGAAGCAGCCATCTTAGGCAGTCACGTGGTGCAAACAAGCACGCGAAATTCGGAAATGCGCGTTATTCAAAGGAAAGAAAGATGGCTACGTGCCATGTTCTTTCCACAAAAGTTATTTTAAAAATCTAAGCACTATTATTTAGAAATTACCTATTCATCAAATATGAACAAAAATATAGAGCTAATATTTATGTGTGCTTTTTAAGACTAAGCAAGCATCTTTGGGGGTGTAGCTCAGTGGTAGAGCGTTCGCTTTGCATGTGAAAGGCCCCGGGTTCGATCCCCGGCACCTCCACGCATTTTTTTTTTCTTTGCTGCGCATTTTTTTAACGCTGTAAACATTAATATGCAAATGAGCCCCAGTTACGCAAATAGCATACTTCTGAAAAGAGCGCGAAACAACAAAGGACGATGAAGAGGACTGCTTCATATTCAACTCTCATCCGTGTACGGCAACTGCGGTGCCCAAATCTGCGCGACGCGCGTTCGGGTCTCGCTTTTGCATTAGAGAGCGCCATTCTATGAGCGTGCGCTCGAAGCTAGTCGAAAACAAACGTGTTAGCATTGGGACCCTGGTGTTAGCGATGCGGGTTTGTTTTTTATGGCACGAATACGATGTTTAGTGAGCAGCAAAACCCGTTCCTACCAGTGCGAGAGCCGCGCCGGCTGTACTTTGCACACAGCTCAAGCGCTTTTACTTGTTTGCTATAAGCGCTAGGATAATTCAACTCAATTCAATTCAGTCTTTTTTTTTCTCTTGGACAGCGAAGGAGACAGGACTAAACGCTCGTAAGCTTGACAGAGGTCCTGTCCCGTTTATCATGTTGACAGTGCAGTATACATATATAGGCAGAGATTTTCAATTTTCCAAATAAACATTAAAAAATAAAAAATGTAAAAGCTTGTTGTTCCTGAATAAAATTTTGCAAAGACTTTCAAAGTTCCAGCCCAAAACTTGCTTTATAATGGCGCCCGTCGAGCATTATTTCTACGGCGCACCGTGTGAATGGGCGATTAAGTTAACCGTGGAAGGTTTTGGAGGATCGGTCGGGCTCAAGTCCTCTAAGTGCGACACAGCTGTTTGTGCGGTGGGCGCATTAGCTCAGTTCGTGCAATGATAGTGGGTTGATGAGTACATGTAATATCTGGGACGTGGCACCTCCGGGTTACAAGTCCTCTTCCCATCTGACAACGGCACCATAGCGCTCATCGTAGCTTTCAGAGATCCCTGACTGTTTCTCACGCCTCCCGGCACTTCAGCTTACGTAGCCGAAATGTACACGAAGGCAAGCTTTCTTAAAGATAAGCTTTCTGGTAGAAACGCCGCCTCTAGCGTGGGCCAATCCCGGAGATAGTGCACAGCCTAGCCAAAAAAGTTACATCATCTTCAGGTTTCTGTTATTGTCTCACGCTTCTGACATTTAGGTCTGAGAAGATTTAACATAAAAGGCATGCGCTGTCGGTGTTTTGTTCCATGTCATTTGTTAGGGGGCTGTCATTATCAGAATTCCGAGGAATTACTTTGTAAAGAATGTAAGACAAGGCATGAGCAACTTTAGTGATAGAATGGCGTGGCAATATAACCCGCATATACCACACGTCACATAGCAATGCGGGACTGTGCATACACCTAAATATGTACGGCTATTTCTGCGATACGGGACCGTTCACGCTATTGCGTTAACACACAGCGACGTGGGAATATGTTGAAACTGGGGCGGGATCGGCTAAGATAACGATTCCATGCCATTCCTTGTCTGGTTGATGACGGGTCGATAATGGTAACAACGAACCGAATTTTAGTAAGCGCTAAACCCTTTCCTACCTGCCAAGGCATGTTTTTAAGTCGTCTTGAGTAATGCATTTATTTCTTTTATACTCCTTCCGGTTGAATATATCTTTCCACATGAACTTTCACTGCATGGGTTAATTTCGGTGGATAACTTCTAGCATGGAGCTTTCGTTTTCTTTTTTTTTTAATGTTTGGTTCACTAAATTTATGGGAGACGGAACGTGCTATATAACAGCAGATCCAGCTCTTCAACACTTCACTTACAAAAAGAATACACAGGATGACAATATTTTGGAGAGGCAGTTCAGAAAGGCGCTACGCCGTACAGTGATATGACTTCTCAAAACGTTCATTTTTCGATTTTTTTTATCACTTCATCATTGTCTCGAACGCCACCTTTATCAGTCGTATCAGATTCTCGGATGATATGAAAATGAGAAATGATAGATAGATAGATAGATAGATAGATAGATAGATAGATAGATAGATAGAGAGAGAGAGAGAGAGAGAGAGAGACGTTTATTAATAAAAAAAATGTGTACACATATTAAAGGCAACCCCACTGATATTTCCGGCGAGGTGTCTAGATTAAGTTGTTTCGCTCCTTTGAACCTGTAGCCGTCTACAGCTTGGCGGTGGGCAGAGGTCCCTCTGAGAAATGAAATGGACCGTTACAAAGTACAGCGTTTGTACAACAAGTCTTCTCTTTTCTCTCTCATTTCTCCACTACGCGCTAACCTTTTATTTATTCATTAAGGCATAAGCCTTAAAGGCTAAACCCCATTAGCGCGATTTTGTGCGCGACAGCGACGAGCGACGGGTTCGCGCGACGGATCAGGCCGTCGCTTGAACAGATCGCTAGGTCTTGTCGCGCGATCGCTCGGTTTTGCAAATCTAGAATTCGTCGCTCGTCGCCCGGAAGTGCTATGAGCGACCAGCCAATAGCGCAAAGCCGGAACTGGATGTACATAACTCCAGTACTTCCGATTGTCGCACCGAACAAGAAACGATTGAATTTTTATAGGTGCAAGGATAAGAACCTACTGCAAGACTTTCAGAAATATATTATGCTGCTTTTTACAGTAAAATACATCAACTTAAGTTAATAAAGCACGCGTCACGCTAGTTTCGGCGCCTATATTGCTGCCCTCATACCGGTAACACTGGGGAGACGTCGCTCGAAGTCATCGCTCGCATGGGGTGCAACTTGTAGGCGACGAGCGAACGCGACAGCCATCTCCATCGCGTCGCCTGTCGCTGTCGCGTGCAAGATCGCTTGCATGGGGTTTATACTTTATTATGTCCCATCGGTCAGTCGACCTTGAGCGAAAACACGTCGATGACACGAAAGGTACAAAAACGCTACGAACCCTCGACCTTTGGTGCAAGTCAAACGCATGACCTTTGGTGTTAATGAAGGCGAATTCAGACGCAGTTAATTAAGATAGACTTATAAGGGACTCGAACCTACGACCTTTGGTCGGCGTCGAACCCTCGGTCTTTGTTGATATAATTAAGGCGAAGTTAGTTAAGGCACGTGCAGTTCATCAATATACAGTTATTTAAGGTACTCTAACCCACTATACCTTGGGTGGGAGTCGAGCCCTCGACCTTTGGAATTAAGAGAGATCACTAAGCGAATTAAGGTGGGCGACTAAGCGAAATTAAGAGGATGAGTAAGCGAATTAAGAGGGATGACTAAGCGAAGTAGACGATGCGAATTAAGCGGGATGTGTACGCGCCATGTGTACGTCTTCAATGCATCGTCACTTGGGCTTTCGCTTTCAAGTCGTCTTAGAAATAACATAAGAGACCCTGTGAATTTTTATTTGTTTATTTATTTATTTCCGTGTCCCTCGTAAGATGGCAGTGATCCGGTTTCACTTTCCCGCTAGGACGCCTTCTCCACTGCAGTTTTTTATTACATTTTATTTGACCTCCTCGGGTTTATCCAACGTATTGTCACTGTCCTAATTAAACGATCGCGCAAAGCTCATGTGTGCATAGATAAGACTTGTTATCTTTTTAAGTAGCAAGCTGAATATTAAAGAAAAAGAACAGTCGTTACAGAGGTTGCACAACGGTTGTAGTTACAGGAGATAAACAGAGTAGACTTAATGGCCAAGCGCTTCTCGCATCATTATTCACAATTCGCAATTTATTCGCACGCATATTGCAGAGCAATTATAACTAAAATTTCGGCCGAAGGAGGAGGGCGTAGATTGGCTTTCGTAATGACCCTAACAGCAAAGGGAATAAACATCGCAAAAAAAATATATGATTGTATGATGGTCTTCCCCTCGAGCACATGTACACGCACACCCTTTCTTTCTGTCTTTCTTTTTTTGTGCGTCGCACATTTCCCATCGAGAGTATAAAAAAAGCTCATAGAACTATTCTTACACTCCGCTGCAAAAGGCCGGGCTCATGAGAGTACCGTATACCGATCTTTACCATATGAGACCCTGAACGCTTGACTCACATAGCACAGAGGCACAGAGGTGTACACAGGCCGATTTCTCTGGAAAAGAGGCTTCTAATTCTTAAGGTGCATGAACTTAATTTGGCGATAATTGCGGTCATGTGCAATGACTACGACGACCACTTCTCTACGGCCGTGTTAAGAGCCGAAGTCGCTCGGTCACGAGAACGTTGAAAATTGTGTGTACTCCCTGCAGGTGTTATACGCCATACCAGGAACGCTTATGTAAGGCTCGGGTAGCGAACAAACGAAATGAATTGCTAAATATCGCATCTGTCTGGTGACGCCCGCCGACGTGCTATAGTTGCAGGCCCCGCCTACAGAGCTGCTACGACACTCCTCATACTTACCTTTGTGCTTCTTGTTTTGTTTTCCTTAAAAAAAACGCGCTGCCATTGTTCAAGCGAGCGCGCTTTCAAACAATGCCGCTTGACCATGACGGCTTTCCGTGATCGATCGATCGTCCAGTTGAACGAGAAAACCGATTCTCGAGGAAAAAAAAAAAACACAGAAGACAAAGAGGAACCGTTTGCGTCTGTACCGACGTTTCTTCGCCGTTTCGAGTTGGGGGGACCACGAAATTTGTTCGCGTTCGTCGTTCGAGCGAAACGAAGAAGTTCGGTTTCTTATTTTTGCGTCTTGGACTTGCTTGGCGAAGTGGCGACGGGGGAATACCGAGCTGCTTATAGGGATGGTGTTCGCATTAGCGAGAAGCGCTCTGGAGGCAGTGAAGGACGTAGCATCGCCTCTGACGGATAATGCACTCACTCGCACCGTGGCCGCGGCACCAGCAGCTGTCCTGACAGCAACGAGAGACTACGTCGTCACTCCCGTTGCCGAAACGGTTGTCAGTAAGTCTCTTAGAGAATTAACTAACACGGTTGCCGAAATATTTCGAGGAAAAAAAGTACATCAAGGAGTAGGTGCGTAGACAATCGGCCTCTGTAAGAACCTTGACAGCAAAGAAAATACGTTTACGGGTGAAGTTTCACTCCCAAAGACTACATAACATTACATTCCCAAAGGCAAAGTCACGCTACTCGAAGACATTCGCTTAATTGACAAGCTCTATAGCCTGCTTACAGCAATATCATCACCTTTGTCTCTCCTCGGGCCCCTCGGTTAACCCCCTTTTTCTCGTTCTCTATACATACTATGATCATATATTTTCTAGCATTTTCTTTTTGAATGCGTAAGCATTTTCTAAGCCTATATACTCAAGGAGGAAAAACGTCCGTCCGTCCATCCGTAACGTAAGACAATTACTTTCAAGATAGGAACCGCAGCAGCGAGTGAATTGACCTTCGTGCTGCCTCTCGCTTCAACGCAAACTAAGCGGCGAGAACACAACGCGCACGAAGCTGTCAGCAATGGGCGCATCACGTCCCCATGGCAGATCGCTTTCAAGACAGGGGCCCCCGAAGGCTGCGCCGTACGCAGCCACCGCCGTTGTGCAGTTGCTCACGGTTGACAACTGTTCCACGCGGATGGATACGGCGCTAAAGAGCGATAACGGCTCATACTGATCGAAATGTCACCAGCGCACTTGGCGCCGCCACCTGCAGTAATTTGCTTACCTCATCAGTTCACCTTGCGCCGCTGTCAGCACCAGTTGGTGTCGCCGCAGCGCTGTAGTTTATACTGGTCGGATCAAGTTTCATAACATATCATATTGACCGCAAATGAAGACGGGGACAGCGGAAGAGGACACAAAAACGACACACGCGGTCGTTTCCGCTGTCTCCGTCTTTATTTGCGGTCAATATGATATCCAGTAAACACCAACTATAACCAAACTGAAGTTCTTCTGAAGTTTCATAACATTGATAATGACACCGGGCTGCGCGGAGACGAGAAAGTGGCACAATGCTTACGCATACTTAGACGATTGCCAGAGGAGTTTCTGCGCGAAGTTTTTTTTTTTTTGTTCTTTCCCCGCCCTTCTCCTTAATGCTAGCACCTCTCTGTCCATGATTCTCTTCCCTACGCAGAGATGCATGTAGGCGCCTACTTATAAGCCAGCAGATATCCTCTGCCAGCATAGATTTAATTTTCAATACTTGCAATAGCTTTCTCTCTCTCTCTTCTAGTTACTGCAGCAGGCAGTTACTACTTCTCACTGACTGTTATCTTTTACTGGTCATTTATGGGTGCGTAGTTACTCTGAATCGCTGTTTCAAGATGCTCCTGGTAAGCATCACTACTAAATACTGGAAACGGTGAAGGTCTCTTCGACGAGTTCCAAGTCTTGCATTGGAATCAGTCGCACTATAGTTATTTTGGTTTAAAAAGTTGATTATTCTAATTTTCATAATTACTTGTCTAATCATCAAGCATTAATCAATTTTCAGATGCACGACTCTGTCGTAAAAGCAATACAAAAGAAGTCATTTAGTTATGTTACCTTTATCTATTTTTAAGCAATTCCTGGTGGATTTCGTGAAACCGTGGCGCCGTGTAGAACAGCTCTTTGACACGCATGCCAGTTCCATTGTCATAATGAGGTCAATTCTATTGTAAAACGACCAACCTCTCCATATGGCTTTCATAGATGACGAAAAGGCATTAGATTCAGTAGAGATACCAGCAGTCATACAGGCATTGCGTAATCAAGGAATACAGGAAGCATACCTGAATGTCACAAAAACTGAAAAATGTCGATCGAAAAAGGGGTGAGGCAAGAAAACACAATGAGGTTTAAAGTAACGATTCAAGCGGCGCATGGGCATAAAGATTGCATGGGATTACAAGCCGCACATGATGTAAATAAACGCAGTTGTATGCACCGCATTTAGTTGTGTACAGCATTTCAGTAATCACTTCATTGAAGCCTCGCTTCACATAAATATTAACCACGCCGACATCCAATTGGTTACCTGCACGGGAGAAAGCGAAAAAAAAAAAAATAAAGGCAAGAGAAGAGATAGCTCACGCTTGCAGTAGAATACAGTATGTGTTTCCCGAGTTTCTACAGAACTCTAAAAAAAAAAAAATATCGACGGTGGCGGATAGCCCACTGCTTGAGCTGGATTACTTAAAGAGGCGGCCATTACTCGGGCGAGAAATCGAAATGCATAATCAAATAAGTAACAAACCATCGCTAACTTTTTCTAGCTATTTCCTTTGTGGTACATGTTACAATTTGCGAATTGCAGCCGCAAGGCGTGTCCACTTGGAACGAATTCGGAGTGTGACACAAATTTCGAGACAAAAGTTTCCACAGTGTGAGTCGAAATGCACAGGTGTTCCAATTATTTTTTACCCGTCAACGCAAAAAAAAAAAAGCGTTTTGCTGAAAAACTAATTGGAACATTTTTAATTCTTTTTACCGAAAGTTTGACTGCGCTTACCTTAAAGATGGTGCAAGTTAAACATTAAAAAAAAATGGACGTGGCTTGTTAAATCACTGGCTGCAACTCGTAAGTTTCAATATCTACTTTTAAAAAAATCTATTATTTAGTGAAGTTTACTCGATATATTTTGCAAGTAAGGTTCACCTGATCGATTAATTCAGCTCGATGCTGAGATATGCGCTATATGCCACAGGCGTCTAAAAAAACTGCGTAAATATTAACATAAGGTCACCTGGTACGCCGCATAAGCGGTCTCCCATACTTGTCATTTTAATAACTCTGTTAAGAATATTGAGAACGCTGTTAGAGCGTGTGCGAACACCTTTCTGGGTTGATGTTGGATGCATCGGTGCATCCGGGAACTTTGGGTGTCTAATTTCAATTAAACTATGACAAATGGGGCCTGGGGAAGGAAGTACTTTTGACGCCACTGCGCTCAGCCTTTGCGGAATGTGACGCGTCAATTATCTAGCACTTAAAAGGGTAATGACATGAAATTTTCTACAATTTTCCTTTTGGTTTGAATAAAGGTCTTAAAGCTCTTAATCCTAGAGAAAATAGTGACTTTCGAGCTCAAATCGTGCATGTTTGTGAAACCTTACATATCGCACAGCAAACTGGCAGAACTTGAGTTCATTCGGTGCAGTAAAAAATTGTACTTGAATTTTTAATGTCGCAGTTGAACCGCCAAGCAGCCTGGCGAAACTGAGTATTGACGAAATGAACAGGCACCGCCGGAAATGGCTACCTCGGGTAGCATAAGCCGGTCTCGAAGGCCATGCTTTATTGTGCGGCAAACAGCAGAAGTGATTGCAGGAGCTCGGAATACGTCACGGCCGCCACGCGTCGCTTCGTTCTTGCATGTGCGTCTCGGCGCATCGCTGTGGTTTGCTACTGCTTTTAATCACGCAATGAAGGAATTATATGCACAATTCAGCGGCGACGCTGAACTGTGCTCTAGCACCGCTGGGTGTTAGAGCGCGCGGAGAAAACGTCCTGTGTTCTCGAACCGTTTCAAAGCAGACGGGACAGAGGTGGCTCCTCAGTTCTTGACGTCAAACAGCGCTGCCTTTTCATGACTTCGTTTCCCAGGAGGAAACTGTGCCGTTACGCCAAGAACAGTATGCGATGCCCTGCGTGGGAGCAGGTCATTGCGAGGTTTTGACACAACATAGACGCTCACAGTGAGTCGCAGCATACGAGGCGACCGAGCGAGCCGGAGCGAGTGTCAAGAGGTCGCCAATCTCCAGCTCACGACACATACTGTGACGTCATACTGACGTCACGACACAGTATCCTCCTGGAGACGAAACCAAAGCTGGCTGTAGAAAAGCTGCTATAACAAATTATTAACGCCGCTGCGAGGCCCGTCATGATTTTTTCTGGGATTAGTCTGGGAATAGCCTATGGCAATAGTCGAAACTATTGTGTCAGTACCCCCTTTAAATCACTGCCTTCATTTGCAGATCTCCCGTCGACGGCTGTGGCAGCGCCGAAAATCGTGTTCGGGGTAGTGAAGAACACAACTACAGTGATCAGCGCGGGAGTGAAAGGCAAGTACACAACACGAATGTAGTCGGTGTCCAAATTCACGCCCAAGCGACGGTTGCCGCCGAGTAAGAGAAGGGGATCTCAAAGGCTATGTTTTCGCACGTTGCATGCGCCGGAAATGATTGCAGAGACAGAAACACGTCACGGCCACTACGTTTTAGTGAATGTAAGGTGAATGCAAAGGTGTTTTATTTTTAAACTGAATATAATATTGAAAAATGGTCTGTGGCGCGAGGCACAATTCTGACCCTTGAGCTGGGTTCTTCGAAGAGGCTTACATTACTTGTATGGGAAATCGAAATGTATGTATCCGACTAATTAACACTTTATTAACTTTATTATTATTAACTTTTGAATTAGTTGCTACACGGCACATATTGCGTTTTACGAAATATAGCCGCCGAGTTCGCAGGGCGCATCCACTTCGAACAAATTATGAGGATGACACTAGTTTCGTGATATTCGTTCCAAGGGTTGCGACCAACTACACTGTCGTTACCGTTATTATTGTGGCTCGGATGCATAAAAAGGCTTCTTGCTAAACAAGTGTAACCACTACACTGCAACGCCGGTGAACATGGTGTTCGGCGCGAAATTCAAGAACTTAAAAGTTCGCACTTTCGTTCTCTCCTCTCGCGATTAACCGCTTAGAGCGAAACGAACGAAAACACACTTTCGAAAAGCTACAGTATCAGTCTGAGCTGGCTCAGTGGCGTCTCTATTGCGCCACTTTAAAGCTCCGTGTCCTCCCGATTTTCTCTATTTTCATTCGACGACTACCGATGCCTTAGTCTCCCATAGAAGCATGGAACGTACAAAACATGTCGACTCCCCTGTTTACAAGAGCGTGTTTTGCGAGAGCTGCCAGAACGTCCTTTGTGTGCACGGGGCGCCACTTCTTCGAATAATAATAATAAAAAAAAAACGGCTGTCGCTATATCCGTCACAAAGTGACAGGTGTCAGCTTGAATGGCTTGACTGCAGTCGCTCTCGTTTACCTTTCTCTTTTGAAACTTACATCCTCCCGTGCTACCGTTTGTACACTATATAACCCCCATCGAAAAAATCACATAATTCCCGTATCAGGTAATACCATAGATAATCGATTGTGCTCCCACATAACATATGGGGCAAGTCTTAAATGAACGTATGTAAATCCCGTTTTAAAAGCCGTGTGTTCCTAATAGTGCATATGTGACTTACCCCATATGACAATGAAAGCATACCGGAAGTTATGTGGTGTCCCAATACGTTCACATAATTTCATGTAACTTGCTTCACATCTTAAACAAGAACATGACCTATAAGGGTTATTATGTGGGATCACCACGCTTTCGTATAACCATATGGGACTTGCCCTATATGGTATACGGGAACATAAGGATTTTTATGAAGTATCCCTATATGTTCATATGAGACTTGGCGTATGTGATATATGAGAACATACGGGTTTTCATATGGGACCCACATATGTTTATGTGGGATTAATTATTGGATATGCGGCACATTGGTGTTTTTCGATAGAGCATGCACATTATCTCCACTACTGTGTCGGCATTGAGGGAAGCGGTCGGGAGCAGGTCTACAGAATACCGCGCATCGAGAACGCTATTCTCAGTGATCCTATAGAGAACACTTTAAGGAACAGTGAAAAAATTACAGTCTATTAAGCGTATTTTTGCTTTCACTAAACGTATTCCTTCATGGCTTCTTTTCTCTGTTTGTGATATCCGCATATAACGAACGCATCACAAACCTTCGTTTACTTCTCGTAGGCGAGCTTATGTACCCGATACATCTACCTTTAGGGCATAAGCTTGTTCGTTATAGTCAGGTTCAACCCGGTTATAGGGTCGGAAGTGAAAGCGATTTGAGCCCACTGTTACCGTCGGCACACGTTAAAATTGGCGCTAATTTGACCTAGACCACTGCCTCGTCGCACGTGACGAAAAGCGCAGTGCCGCGAGTTGACATTAAAATACAGGACGCATGCGTCAACGTGCCAATCTACCACGCGATATTACAGTTTCACCTTTCGGGACTGCACTTCAACTTCTCGGTACACTCGTCAATTTCAGTTTGTGCGTCTGAATTACGAATGAATTCAGTTCCTTCTTCAGCGTCTAACTTGGGCATGTAAACAAACAAGCAAGCAAGCAAACAAACAAACAAACAAACAAACAAACAAACAAACAAACAAACAAACGAGAAGTTAGATAAAGGGAGAGGGAGAGAGAAAGCAAGAAAAGGAAAGGCAGGGAGGTCGACTCGACGATCGTCCGGTTTGCTACCTTACACTACCGGAAGGAAGATATGCACTCCTTCATATTTCCGGGATCTGGCGCTTAAAGGAGCTTCGTACATTCATATTAATCTCGTCCGGCATAAGTTCCGTTGAAGTAAGCGGAACATTTTGGCAAATTTGTTCCACGCGGTCTCATTGGCAAGAAGTTCAAACGAATGAAGAGCCAACGCTCAAAGACGTTCAATCACATAGGTTCCACTTATACTCGATGACAACTCAAGAAAAAAGCTCCATCTACAAAAACGCATCCGCGCTTCACCTCTGAGAGAGAGCCGAGCTACCTGGATTCTACTCGCAGCTTAATGACTTTGTTTGCTAATGTAAATGCTAGGCCAATCGTAAAATAAAAGCTTGTTGTTTCAAGTCAGACTTCTATTTTTGACTGAGCTGTGATATCAGGATCAGCCTTAAATTTTGTCAGGACGTTTAGGTTCCAACCTAAAACCAGTGACACAAAGGCCGATCTGCAAGGAGGAAAACGCCGCTTTAAACACGCAATGTTGCTTCACGTCAAGGAAGTATATGTTTATCAGATGGACAAAATTTTACGGAACACAAAAAAGCTGCATGTCTGTGCAGCCTCATGACGCAGCCTAGTATTTGCATTTACAGCCTCTACCAGTATATGTGAACAACATTGGGATGCTCGGTTTTACTGACTACGGGCTGCTCGGAAATTGAACGTTTACCGAGATCCCTCGGCACGCAAACTTTTGTCGTTGACGTCACATGCATATTTATTCTCAGGTTGTCACCGACTACAGTAAGTGGAGCATTTTCGCAAGTATACCGATGAGCTCGGAGCACGCTTACGCTGTGCATGCGTAATGGATATCCGTTCGCTCGATCTATCAGACGCTGCATATATCAGCGCATTCCCCATGCGGAATGCTTTCGGTTCGACATTTGCATTCAGGTGTCGGTGCTTGCGTATTGAAAACGCGATACGCGTGCGCGCGCGTACGTCCGTACGTCTTTAAACGATGCACAATCGTTATGACAGGCGCTTGCGTTTATGTCCTGCTCAGGATCGTTCTGAGCGCTTAACATAAGCTCAGATAAGCAATTGAATATAAGCTCGGGTAAGCATGTTGTGCGCAATTCTTCGCTCGTACTGTGACCAGAAAAAAAAAAGCTGTATATAAAAAGGAGGCGCGCACAGCTGTGCTTTGTTCTGCTGTCAAGTGATCAGGGAGGCGGTGCTGACGATATATACATAGCCTCGCAGCTGCAGCTGGGCTTCGCCGTACTTGATGACTGCACATTAACTTTGATTGCATATGCATTCTTTAAGGGGCAACTTGAACTCCTTTTATTTATTATTATTTTTTTTGGGGGGGGGAGCACGGATCTCAACGAAATTTGGGTCATACATTATCCAGAACCAGGGCCGTAACCAAAGGGAGCGTCGGTGGGCGGGGGTGGGAGGGAAGGGTGGGTGAAGGGGGCGCCAGTGAGCGCAGCGGCTCAAAACGACGAGTCTTGATATGAAACCTGCACATGTACGATGCACGTAATGTCAGCTCACAGATATCTCTAAAGCACGCAACATTATTTACTTACTTACTTACGTACTTACTTATTATACTCGGGCTACACCATTTTACGGCCACATGTACGCACCCGTACTTGCCCAATCCGCTAGAATGATCGAGCATGTGTCGCCGGGACACGGGTATGTGTCATACTTCTCTGTGCATACGCCTCTCTCAATCACCGCTCTTGCATCGACAAGCGTCATACATCGCCTTCGTTCCCGCGACATCGCGGCGTCGACGCCTCACGCCTGCTGGTGTGGTGTTTGCACTTAATCGCCGCAGCTTGAGAACGGTGTAGTGCATACATTAAATGAGATTAAGGTTGTGACCTGTGCGGAGCATGATCATTACACAGCGCACGCATACATATATATATATATAGGTACTGAAATGCAAAATCGGGGAGTAAATTAAACGGAGATAAATAGACAGCAATTTTCACCGCTTTAGCAGACCGTACACAGTTACGATCAGTAAACGCACAATTCCCGGATATCAAGAATGCATGTATAAAAGTCAAATACTGTTGCGCGATGAGGAATTCTCCGCGTAGCGCTGTAACATATCACGACACCGAATTTGCTCGCTGGAAGCTACGAGCGAAAATTAGCGCGTTCGCTACGTTACAGACTCGCTGCTGCAACTGACCGCCATTACGTCGTCTGAAGGTACACGTACGACAGCGTGCGACTACGAACGCTATCGGACGCCCGCAGCGTACGATACTGTCGACGCAAATACGAGCCGAGAATTCCATGCAAGACAAGCAGCGGCAGCAATCCGGGTCACATGTGCGTTCGGAGGGCCAGTATCCGTGCGGGGGTGTAGCTCAGTGGTAGAGCGTTCGCTTTGCATGTGAAAGGCCCCGGGTTCGATCCCCGGCACCTCCAGGAGTTTTTTTTTTCTCAACATTTTTTTTTTCTTTTTTTGTGTGTGTAAGGCAGAGGAAATGACATAACCCGGGGCCTTTCAAGTCTCTGTGCTCGGTTAACGAGAGGTGAACAAGGTGAAGCCAGCGGGAGTACCTGCGAGAGGGCGGCATACGCTGAAGTCTGCTTTGCAGCACAACTCCAGTGGTTTTGCTCATTTGCTGTGACCGCTAGGACGATAGAGAAATAAAGGCTTGTTGTTCCTGGCAACAATATTCGCTTTGGTTGCAAACTAAAATCTTTAACTTCTGCTAAGTTTGCTAAGGACATTCCAAATTCCACCCCGAAACTTGTGACCTTCAGGCGCCCGTCCAGCATTATGTCTGCGGCCTAACGTATACGTGCTGCTTAAAACAAATTTGTAAAAGATGCTTAAAACGTAGTTGAGCTTTTTTGGGGGGGAGGGGGAGGGGGGGTGTTGGTATGTGGTTCACCATATTTGTTGGCAGTCCTGTTCAACACGTACTGCACTTGCAAACAATACACTGGATGACAAGGTTACAGAGAAGCAGCTGCAGCTAGCAAGGGCACAACGCCACATGGCTATTTGACTTCTCAAAATGTCATTTTTTCCCTTTTTTTTTTCTTTCACCCCTTCGACATCGGCTCGGACACCACCTTTAGCATTCGGACCAGCCCTGCTTAGCGCAATTAGTGATACATGAAGATAATGAAAGACGAAATGGAACGACACAAAATATAGAGTTTTATGCAACAAGTGCTCTATTTTCTTTTCCTTTCTCCCCTACTTGATAACGTTATGTATTTATTTATTTACCAATTCTAAGATATTTTAAATCGTTAGGTGGAGGAAACATGGCGATCGGTGAAGATAAACATTTCTTCGAGTAATCCACCTCAATTAGTAAACTTTAGACATATGGTACAGGCGATTGTAGAAAGTCTGTTCATTGTAATAGCACTTAGCATTTATGTCGATCTCGTATTCGATGTACGCATGCACTACTGAGCCTACATTTAATCTTATAACAATAATTGTTAATATTTTGTATGTTCCACTAGAACTTTCGCTGAACCATCCTCGCCTGTTAAAAAAAAAAAAAAAGAAACAGGCGAGGCAGTTCCTAGCATAAGGTTAGCAACTCACCGCTATGCAGCAGGTGGCCCCCTTATTTTTCGGCTTTAAAATCTTTCTTTTTTTTTGCATATCCTACAGTGTTTATAATGCAATTCGGTCTTTTCAAGTGGATTACTAAAGAGACGGGTATTACTTGCATGACAAATCGCAGTGTCCAGGTGGCTAGTTATTAGAGTCGATAAGTATCTATTTTATTTACTCACTTTAGGACACAATTTCTCATTATGAAGTTGAAGACGAGTATACCAGCGAAGTGACCCAAATGTCCAAGGCTGTAACGCCTACAGGCCTTTCGAGATGTCCGCCCCAAAATCTGCTAAAGCTGCATTGCCCTTTCAGTTAAGTTCGTCCCGAAGTTTTCCAAAAAGGCACGCTTTTGAAAAACTGTCGAGTGGAACGCAAATTGATGTTGTAGCGCACTTTTAAGGCAGGATATACCTTGAAAGTAGTTCTATGATCTTACGATTTGTGCTATGCAAACCAACGCTCAGATTCATTTTTGCAATAATTACCAATGGTCCCCCGAAAGAGAATAATTAAGACGTTAGTTAGTGAAGCTCTTCATTTAGCCACTTGGACGTGGCGATTTCACACGCAATTAATTTCCGTTTGCCTCTTCCAAAAATGTACCTAAAAAGACGGAGCAGCGCTATCCGTTCAACCTAAAGAAACACAGATGACACTTTTCAAAGTATTTTTAGTAACGATCAGCTAGTAACTGGACAAATTTGATAAAATAAGTATAGGCCGACAAGCTCGTTGTCAAAATAAGGATATTTAACGCACAGTCATTGATGTCGTTGTCACGTTCAGATGCAGCTACAGAAAATTTCCGGTGATGGTGCGATACATCACGCTCTCTGTGTGGCACACATATGTATATCACAAGGCCTGTGCACTCTGCTTTGTGACGTCGTGTTACCAAGCCCGCAGTTTGCATCGCTAAGCTCGGCGTGACGAAAGCGGTGACGTCAAAATTACCGACACTTGTACGGGAGTATTCCCGTTAGATTGCATGGCAGTCGGGCCAGGTTTACACTCTAAGAACAATTTACACCCTTTGGAGTGCCCCTTCTGCCACACAACGATAATCGTCATCTGTCTTGATGCGTTTCCTTTCTTTAACGCTGCGAGCCCGGTACTTTAGAGTAACGAACGGCATGGGCGTTATCAGCATGATAGCATTTCCTGTCAATGCTATCAAAGAAAGGAAATGCGGACAAGACAGTTGACGTTTATTGTTGTGTGGCAAGATACAACCCAAAGGATGTACTTTTGTTTTAGAGTGTATACAAAGACTACCACTGACAAGCGTTAACTGTTACCCCGTTCTGCAAACAGCAGTGATTGTGTTTGCGTGCTCCTGTTTCTCCCTCTCCATTTCCTTCTTTTTTACGCCCCCCCCCCATCCCTTCGCCTTTCCAGTGCAGATTAGCAAACGTAATTTTCGCTCTGTTTAACCTACCAACCGCATTTTCTGTGTTTCATTGCTCTCTCTCTATGTCGCTAAAACGCTCGCAGCATATGTGTCAAGCGCTTGCATACTGCGCAATGTTTCAAAACACGATCACTGGAACACGCCTGAATACACGAAACACGACATACGTATACGTCATCGCATTGCGGCTTCACGCGTCATCACGGCAACAGCCAACGTAGAAGAGCTGCAACGTCACAGGACTGCGCGAGCGCCTTGCGTCGCTCTTTACAGCCGTCGTATCAAGGACACGAAGCAGCGAGCGCGTAAGAGTTTTTTTTTTTTTTTTTTTTTTTTTGCAGGAATACAGAATGTTGCGCATTGTATTTGTCGAACCGACTGTCCACAGCTATTGCTTTCAGGAATGCGGCACCGGATTTATCTCGGCGTCGTCAAAGAAATTGTACATCGCGACAATAACGCCCTAGCAAAAACGATCATACAGAATAACAGGACACCAAGGTTGCACATAGTTGTAGCGTTTGCTATCTGAGCATATCCACTTCGATTATACGCGTCTCTCGTGCTGCTAAGAGACTTGTACAAGGTTTGCAACAGATAAAACGAGTTGGCAAATGATGCAGTCACTGTGTCTCATTACGAATATTTTTCTAAGAGTGTCGGTCGCTGTAAATACATGCAAGAAATGCCCCAGCTGCAGCCGCATAGCGCTTGGAGTGAGCGGCCTGTGAAAAGGAAGAAAACGCGTTCTCGGTGACATTATTATTATTATTATTATTATTATTATTATTATTATTATTTGATATGAAAACATATATACACATGACACGAAAGGGAAATCAAGGAGCAGGCTGGCAACTGCCACCGAAAGGGGCACAACGCCTGCCTAGTCTTCAGAAAGGTGGAGACAGAAACACAGAAATGGAAGATAGGAAGAACGGGAGGAAAGATAAAATAAAGAGAAAGATGAGAAATCTCAAGCATGAAGGAGAACACACGCAGCACATGTCACACACAGCACAGGTCGCACACAATAGGGCCGGTCACTGCAAGTCACGCTACTACAGAACGTGACAATAGAATAGTGTCTGAGGTATCGTCGGTTGAAAAATACAAACAGGCTACAAACGTTAGTTTCCTTCAGGAAAGTAAGAAGAGAGCGAAGCGCCTCATCACGTCGAGACGCACAACCACTGGGGTACAAACATTCGTCGAGTGTCGTACACCGCAGGCCAAGGAGATGATAGTCCCTCATTAGCGACATCCGTGATTCATGTCCATGCCCTCTCTGTAGCCTCCTGTCCCCCCCCCCCTCCTCCCCTTTTCACTACCACGAGCCGCAGCAAGTGCTAAAACGTCGCGACGTTCAGCTCCCGTGTCACCACTTTCTGTGTCACGGACAGATCCACAAAATGGGGAGCGATACCGGAAAGTGGTATACGTAGAAATGGCTATTACAGTAAACTATTTAAGGCGCTCCAAGGATTGCCAGTATGTTTTTCGTTTGCCAAGGGCTCGAGGGGTAGGACCTTTGTTAAATGCAAACAAAAATGTAAACGAGAAAATGCCATGTCTAATGCAGCCATTGGGAGTCACTTTTCGGGTATACCTTTCGCACAGCATCTAGCGTTGCGGCCACGTGCCCAAACCTAAAGTCAAGAAGGCCGTGTCGTCTCTTGAAAGACTGACTGGACCAGATGGGCACGATTATAGCAGACTATGACCCGCCGCGGTGCGGCCATGGCGTTGCACTGCTAAGCACGAGGTCGCGGGATGAAATCCCTGCCGCGGCGGCAGCGTTTCGACGGGGGTGAAAGGCAAAAGCGCCCGTGTCCAGTGCATTGGGGACCACGTTAGGGATACCCTGGTAGTCAAAATTAGCCCGGAGTCCCGTAATCTTGCTTCATAATCAAATCGCTGCTTTGGCACTTAAAACCCCAGAATTCAATACAATTTTAACAGACCATGGAACAGCCACTGCTACGTTAAGCCACCAGTGTCCTCCTTACATGGCTGCCAACTGCTTCTACACACTCGGTTAAGATATAGCTAAATATGCGAATATACATGACATTAAATGCTATATATAGGAAGCAAACTGCTCGTTCGCAAACCGTAGGCAAATGCAGTGACTCTACACTAAACATATACCAGCGCAGTGAAATGACCTTGGTTGCGCACACAGTTTAACATACAATGTACAAGTATTTCACAAGGCATTAGCGATCGCTTGCGTACGTACAATGAAGCAGGTTCGTTGGAATGCGGTGCGACGTCGGCAGCTGTATCTTATGCGTCCGTCTGACGGAACGGCTTCATTGATGAACCCGAAAAATTTCCTTTGGCTTGCAAAAATCTGGCTGGAGATTGAGCTAAATTGAATCCTTGCAGCGATTGCGCAAGCTTCTTGCCCTTCAAAGCCGCACTGTAACCCAACTCTATCGTTCACGAATCCAGTTTTAGATTGGTCTCAAAAGAGTGGCAGCTAACGGGATCGGTCTCAGCAGTTAGAGCTCCGAAACATCGCGACTGTCTCGAAGATAAATTGAGAAGGGGGGGCCTCTCAGGGACAGGTGCGGTGGTATAGACATGTGACATCACGAAATTTTCGCATTAGCACTCGAAAAATGAACAATTTCAAACAAAAATTAGGGAAAGCGTTTTATGTCACTTCGCAACCTTGGCGAAACTTCGAATTGTCTGGCGTTAATTTCTGACAGCGGAGAGCTGCTTGTGCGGGAGCAACGCAGAAACTGACAACGACGCTACGTATGGCCGTGCTTAACTTGAAAGCCAAATGTGTGCAAATCAGTGTTATTGCGATATCCATTATATGGACACTCCAGGCGCATTTCTGCCATCGCCGTCGCCGTGATGTTCTGTATGAATTCCAAGGGCGACATCGTCACCGCGCGCCGTAGCCAGGGCGAGCCGAGGAGGGCCGCTCAATCTCGATCGTGCAAGGGAAGAAAGCGGGGAGGAAGCGCGCCGTCTTACGTCGCGCGCAAGGCACCGGGGGAAAGGCGGGAGTTCTACTTCGGCGATGGCGCGGCCGCCTGGGCCCTATCATAAAAGCGATCTACGATGGGGACAGAGTGCGCTGGGTGCTGATAGCTTCGCGTGCGCAGTTTTTCGCCGCTTAGTTCACGTTAAAGCGAGAGGCAGCACGAAGGTCAATTCGCTCGCTGCTGCTGCCGCGTTTCCTTATTCCAGCGTTCCAACAGCGAATTCCTGCGGTCATCCAGTGAGATCGTGTTCATGTTTGCTTGTGTGCACGTGACAACACGCTTGTTAATTCAGTTAGTAAGCGAATGTTTACAAGTTTATACGGCCGATAAAGCTACTATCCTACTAATTTGCTATTCTAATTATTAAGATAGTATACTAATGCTATCCTAATCCTGCTGAAGCTGTCTAGTGATTTGCTATCGCAACAGATGCTTCGCCTTTCGGGCTAAGCGCGACGTTTTATTTTTCGGCAAACCAATCTGAATATTCCAATTATGTCACGAAAACAAAACACTAATACAATCTTTCACTCATCGACTGTCTCTGTATCAAATATCTCCGTATATCATTTACATTGCTGATTACAACGATTTAAAAAGTGGACTTTGATTGTGACACTACAGCGTCAAATTGTGGAAATTTTAGAACTCATTTCCGAATAGGATATAATTATCCTGCACTCTTGAAATTGTGGAAATTGTATCTTCATTTCTTCGTCTCTTAAATGATAAACCCTATTTCTGTATCTCACTTAACCTGCCTAAGAAAACGATCTAAACTGTGCACTAAGCGTGATGCCGCGTTCATTTATTTCTGCTTATATTAAATTACTGATTCGAGCAGCAATAAATCTCGTTAATTTAACGCAAAAGTCTCAAGGGCGTAACATATGTTTACAGAAGCGAAATTAAAATGAAAAAAAAAAAGCTGCAGGTGGTCAGGAATGTACTGAGATATTTAGCTGCAAGTTCAAGAAACCCCGGGAGATCAAAATTGGTGCGACGTCTTATGTAGCGTACTTTCACGCACACAGCAGCAGATTTGTGACGTCAAACCTGACAGTAATTAATCTCTCTCTAAATATCTCCATGCGTAGAACAAAACTGCGCCAAGAGCCAAACATTATAAATAAAAGGGGTATACCATGCGCCAACACCTCCTTCCCCACATTATTCACCTTTGTTCAGGTGTCAGTGGCATGCGCGCTAGACAGTCACGGTCTCTTCCACAGGCATCGATAATGCTGTCAAAAAATGAAATGTCATTCAGTGATATGGTTCACTTATTGCTCATACGGCCTTACAACGGAGATTTTCCTTTATTTTTTTCTTCTCGAGGTTGTCATGTTTACGTTCCCACGTTTCCCATAATTTTGAGTCGTCAGAGAGAAAAGTATGTATTGACACGCAGTGTCCTTACACACTATTTCTTCGCCTATATGCTACACTGCAGGGATGGGAGGAAGTGATCGAAAGACAAGAAGCACGCGAGGGTAGAAAATGTGTAAGCTGGGCATTTGTACCCTTGTCCGAAAGAACAGCCGACTTGTTTTTAGAAACCCGTGTGAATGCGCGATAGTGATGGCATCAGAAGCAGCATATCAACACGCTCGTTTTCTTGTTTTGTTACGGGGATCAGTTTAAAACCGGCCTACCGGCAAAACAAACGTTTCAAGCACCAGCGATTTATCTTGCTTCTGTCATCTCTTCGTCAGATTTCTGCTCGATTCCCCTAGCTGTAACACTGATCTAGACTCATCACTCCTCTCCCTCTTTCGCTACCGCTCCCCACGTGTAGGGTAGCAAACTAGGCAGTCTAGTTAACCTAACCGCCTTTCCTTCTTTCTTTCCTGCTTCACCATTCTCCAACGGACAAGCTGGCTTCAAATTCCAAGCTGATAAACCACAGCGTCTGACGCTTTCTTTTTGCGAATGCAGGCACCGCGAGTGCATTGAACCCGTTCGGGTTCGTCCACAAGCTGACCAGAGGCGCCGCCATAGGCATCGGGGTGGCCGTCGGTCTGATTGTTTTCATCGTCCTGCTCTGCTGCTTGATTGCTCTGTGGAGATGCCTCAGGGAAAACCGAAAGAGGGTACGTATGTAGTAAGCTAATATCTGTGACGTAGTGAGCAAAGTCTACGGTCGGAGCAGAGTTTTGTAGAGCGTTCGCATATATAGAGAAGGAGGAGTTAATTGGCATGAAATAATTATTTGGGCGCCCTATTTTGTTATGCATGCGTTGCTTTTGAAATTTACCGTAAAGACACGTTAGCGCTCTTTAGCCCTCACAGTTATAAAGAGCCCATAGAAAAGCTGTCGACGTTTTTATTTTAAAGTCTAGAGATATTTTCTGCCCTGAACGCCCGGGTAATTGTGACCTTTCACATTTTTCGACCAGTAAGGGCAGACTTTCGGCATACAACCTATCCGGAAGTCTGCTTAGCATAGCACACCAAATGAGGGACTTAAATTTTGCCTGAAGAAATCAAACTTCATATATAGCCAGAAGTTCGAATCGCTAAAGGGACAAATGGGTGTACTAAGAGATTACAGACAATATGTCCCGTCTCTGGCTATAATCACATACCGTGCTCTGAATTATTCCATTTGCATATGGGAGAAGCTTAATTTCTGCACGACGTGGTCATTTGCGTAAGCGTGACTCAGTAATGCTCCCGTTTGCTTTGCAGGAATCGGAAAGCTTGCTGTACCAAACTTTGCCGTTCAGAAAAGGTGGTCACGTACCGTACTACACTATGTACCAAGCTCCGGCTCCAGGAAAGTAGCAGGCGCACAGGAAACTGCAACTGTACACGCCGAACAGGTCAATGCCTGAGGGAAAGAACCATCTCTGCGGGCAACCTCGACGGCTTCTTATAAGGACATTAAAGAAAACACAAAGGGAAATCTAGACTGATAGGTCACACTACCAGTGTACCTAGAATTAGGTCAATGTTGCGCACAGCTGAAGCTTAACAACCGAAAAGCGGGAGGACTGGTGGCGACTCCATCGTGAAATTCTCGCACTAACTTCCGGAGGCATCGCTGGCTCTGGCAACGTCTGGACGAGGCTGGTTACTTGTTTTTAAAAATATGAATAAATAAGGAAACGTTGGCACCAACATTCGGTACCGGCTAGCTCTTTTCACATGGGTGACGTAGAAATGCATCACATATCACATGCCACATATATCCCATAACCTTTTTTATTACTGAACAAGAAAGGATCAGGTATTGTACCCAAAAACAAACGAAAGACAACCATGAAACCTTTCCAGCACTTCGCCTTCGCGAGGCCTAAGTGTCCGAATATGATACGAAGTTTATCGAGTCACCTGGTAGCGCCATCGGTGCAGCAATTCGGTCACAAAAAAAAAAGAACGCAAAGATAAGGATCTCAATTTTCTCCGCTATACTCCATCTTTAATTTTCTGATGAAAGACGTCACACATTATGGCTTCGTCCGGCAAGGATACTTATTAATTTAAAAAAAATGGGAACTTGTTTTAGTGAACGAACAAAAAGACTAAACCTGACAACACTCTTCTTCACAGGGAACAGCAAAACACGCGAAAATACTGCGAAGATAGCGACATCACGCTGATGGGTGTCAGCGCCGCGGCTGTAACCTAGAATTCAAGAAAGGAAGTTCGTAATTTTTGTTAGGTAACGAACCAGATTTAATTTAGTGAACTTCAGAAAAGGAATCATCATAGTCCACAACTGTGGTGTGATGCCGAATTTTCTTTTTATTTTAAATGAACGGACGACCGACTCACTAAACGGCGTATAATATGACAATCGCGTTGTTCTGCGTTTTAAGGCTCACTCACACCGGCGACACCGGCGGCATGGTCGCAAATGGTCGCTTTTTTTCTCGAAAAGCGAATATTCTGCGCCAGTCGCTCGCCGCTAGATTTTTTTCACTCGCGCGACCGTGGTCGCAAAACTGCCAAACCAATCAGCAGCGCGCAGAAAGTTTGTTAGCATGTGCTTTCATCCGGCGTACCTCCTGCGTCGCACCAAATACAAAGTCCACGCCACCATATATGGCGGCAGACTACGAGAACGTTATTGGTATCTTGCTTCGTGATGCTGCGGCGCAGCAATTCCAGCAACGTGTCGAATGTACGCGGTGGCATTTGTACGAAGCTAAACAGCAGCAAAAGAAAGCACGAAACTTGCGCACCGCTTCCCACGCAACGCGAATTAGAAATTACAACTCACTCTCCACATTGCTCCTTGTCATGCGGGCGGAGTTCGGGCAGGAGGCGGCGTCTTGCGTGACCGACCAGCCCGGCGGCCCGGGCGCTCCACTGACGTGCCCTTTTTCTTCCGAGTCTTCCGTGCTGCCACAGTTGACCCCATGCTGTTGTTGTTGTTGCTGCCTCAAAAGAACAACAACAGCATGGTGATGATGATGATGATGAAGCCTCAGTTAATGGCACAAACCCACTGAGGGGGATAGGCCACGAATCGGGTGGTAATATGATTCAATAAATAAAATAAAATAAATGGGTTAATAAATAAATAACACGAAAAAAGGAAGTAAAACAAATAATCCAAGATGCAAAATAAACTGTGAATACATGATGTCAGCTGTGGCAACGCGAAAGCCTTGTCTTCTATCCTCAACAGTGGCGCATACCCACTTTGGGGGATTGGCCAACAGGCAGGCGGTTTTCCCTATATATGCTCAGAAGTAAAGCAAAACTATATTTGAATTGTGGAGCGTGGGACGATAGAACTGTAATTTAGAAGTGTAATGAAAATGTTGTTAAGAATTTCGATAAAATAAGTTAACGTAAAGAAATGAAACAATAAAAATTATTGATAATTTTAGGAATTCAGCAAGGTACTCTTTTTGTCTCTCTAATAAAATTGTAAACTGCAAGAAAAGCATTACTGTGGCTGGATCCCAGTGAAGTCACCCCAAAAGAAAGAATGGTTGGCGAGGTTAGCGATAGCCCAAGTCTGGTAAATGAGTATTCTAATAGTTTTCTTTGTCTTAGAAGGCGGTGGCCCGAGAGAAAATAATGTTCAATAGTTTCAGGTACACTGCAAAAAGAACATAGAGGGGACATAGCGAGACGTCCGAAGCAGACCACATCAGCACAGTGACGACGTCTTCCTCTTCGCTCGAGTCAAAATCCATGGCTGTTGTCTGAACGCGGAACCAGCGAAGTTCACATGGGGGTGCAATACGAATAAGGCATTCCACAAAATAGAAAATCTGAGTGCGGAGCAGTGGGAGAGCGTGCTCTCCAGCGGCGACCCTAGCCTCCAACGGAGGCTGGTGGATCATGCCCGACGAGCAGCCACGCTCAGTGGTGCCCTGGAATAGGGGCGCCAACCATGCAAGCCGGAGATCGGCATCAACCAACAGAAGATGAAGACATCCGGCCCGACCGCTGAATTACTCTTTCTAGGGCAATAAAGTTTACTTCCTCCTCCTCGCGCGAACTGCGCAGATCCCTATAGAGTTCTCGCGGAGAACGATGTAATCTCCGAGATTGCGAATAGCATGCTGGTCGCGCTCGCCCGAACTTGCCGGTGTGCGAGCATGGTCACCTTCAGTAGCTTTTCGGTCGCCAGTCGCAAACGGCCGCGCGACCTCCTCAAGTCGCCGGTGTGATGGAATCAAACCGCGGTGAAACTCATAATCACGTAGCGTGCGTGTTCGGCTGGGAAATCTGCTTGGAGTTTTGTTATTTTGTTTCTCAGTTTAAATGCGCGGAGAAAAAAGAGCAGCTGTGCTAGGAGTGCCGAAGTGCAAGATCGGAATCGGACATCTAATAATGCCGTCAAGCCTGTTGATAAAGGTGCAGATCGAGGCGCAAGATTAGGTTAGACAGCGATCCGTGTCGTTTCTGAAGCCTCTTGTGCGTCATGTCTTATAACGCAATAAAAAAAAAATCCCCGACGATTACGATACTCTCTAATGCGAAATTTGAGGGCAGCTCTATTCGTGTTGTCATTTGGCGATATATTGAGGCAAAGAATTTGACAGACATGTAGCAGAGTAGACAATCGTCGAAAATCTGATCTGCGGGTCAAGCGTGTCCGCTCTTATACACGACTTGTTGAAGGTTCCAGTGTAATCGCTGGCGCCGCTTGGCGTATGCGCGACACAATTCGCGTCGCGCATACAATCAGATTACAAAACAATCGCAAACCATGACAATCGAAACAAACGCGAAAGAGACTAAACCAAGCAAACCAAACAAGCGCGAGCGACAGCTGACGCGAGCAGACGATAGTACGAAACAAGTGGTGCGGCTGAGACCACATACGACTATGCATCGAGCGGTCTCGTGGGTCCGCATGAAACCAGTTTCGCACGCGCACGTCACCGGAAGGGCCGCTCTCATTGGTCTCCGCCGTTCGCGGCTCGCGTCTTTCATCTGACGTTCCGCGTTCGCTCTTTTGTTTTTCGATCTTGTGCTCGTTCGCTGGTTAAGCCGCCGCCACCGCCGCCGAAGCTCGTCGTAGGAACGGGTCTTCAAAAGCTGCGCTCTAAAAAAAAAAAAGAATAGTGAATGCGGAAAGGAACGCAAATAGGTGCGTCAAAACCGCGGAGGCAGCACCACTGTTAGCCGACTGTATGGCAGATGTCGCCACAAGACAGCACCATAGCAAACAAACAGATGTTACAGCAAGGTGCGTAGCAGCTGCGCCTTGATAGCGCAAGTGCTAAATTTAGAACTTCAGATTTAGAACTTCAGATGCACGTTTTAAAACGTGCATCTGAAGCAGCACCGCGTGCAGAACACCTCAACTTGAGGGCTATTGGAGGTTATTTCAGTCACAGTTTTATGCAAAGTGCGAGTTCTTCAAACGAATTGTTTTCTTAGCCCCTTTCGTACGTTGCAAACAGCCGTTACAAAGGGCACGTTCTATCGCGCAACGGAGTTGCTGGCGTCTGCAGAAAAGGAGGATGGCAGTCGCCTACCACGGCGGCGCCGCTGGAGATAACACAAATGACAACTTGGCTTATGATTATACCATGCAGCTCAACTACCGCTGCAAATGTGCAGGCTAAATGATTCTGTTCTCCACGGAATTCCGCAATGAAACAAGAAACGCCACTGCGACAAATATGCACCATGAAGCGCATCGTTCCACAAAGCAAATAGCGTCCTAAGCGCGTTCGGCTATTCGCTTCATTGACAATCATAGATATATGGCTTCTAGATTTATTTTTTCTTTGGCGTTGTCCCTTTACGACGCACTCGTCGCGAATGTAGTGCAGCATTGCACATATAAACACAATTTCACGCTGCATTTGCACATTGCTTGTCGTCCGCAGTTGAATGTGCAAGCTTGAACCTAAGATCAGCAATGTGTATAGGGCTCGTTTCCGCCCTAAGGGACGAGAAGCAGATGCTAACGAGGTCTCACCGCTACTTCCAAAAACTGTGCCTGTCTCATTCGCCCAGTTTCAGTTCACATCGAAAAGCAGGGTACTCCGAGGTTACTTCAAATATTTTTCTTACACAAACCCCCTTCGAGAGTTGAGGAGAATGCAATCAGCACTGCTGCCATACCAATTCTGTTATTCCAGAGACGTCAGTGTGCATTTTTAAGAAACTCATGGCGCCATTTTTTCTTTTTTTTTTGAGGAGGCAGACATGCTTCTGCCGCACGCCTTAATCTTTTTCACGCCATAGCTATACCGTTAAACGATGTGAAGAAGAAAGGCATGGCTGTGTTTTATTGCTTCAACGAGGTCCCTGGTCAGCCACTTTGGCGGAGCCGGTGTGCTGCTTCTTGTGCATCATGAACATCATGACGGCGGCGATGATGAACACGCTCATGAGGCAGGCAACCACGATTCCCGCGATGGCCGCCGTGCTCAGGCCTGGGCCGCGCAGAAATAAAGAAAACATCACAACCGTCATCATAGCCAGCACAATCAGCACTGTCCTGCCTTAGCGATCTCCAATGACCTCTGTCTTGCGCCACCTGACACCATCGTATGTGCCAGCATATATACTAACCCGTTCAAGTCACATGATTTACTGCTGCCCTCGAATGCGGTTCCTTTCCCTTGTCATCTATTCTGCCACTCTAAAGGACCACCGTTTACACGCATTATACGACGTGCCTAATTCAACCTTTTTTCACTTAATGTTAAATGGAGTGTCGGCCTCTCGTTAATCTGTAGATCGGAACTGACTTTTTGTCTTTTGACATTGCGCCTGTATTATTCACAATAAAGGACTCGGCTGACATCGTCAGTGCAGGAAAGGGGTAATGTTAACGAGATTCGGGACAAACTTTGCCCTTGCAGTAGACCTAACAGAGCAGACGACGACGATAATGAAGGGTGGCGGCGATGGCGAAGGTCAACGACTACGCGGTTCTTCGGCGCACGCAGTTTCCACATATCGCGCAGAAGTCCAAACGCGGTCGTACCGTCCTCGACCTCGAAGACGGTGAAGGAGCCGGTGGAAGAGGCGAGGCAGGTGACCTGCCGCTGCTTGATCCCGAGCTCCGTCATGTCCCTCTGGGTCCACTCCTCGTCCCGCTCGTGCCAGCGGAAGCAGCGCAGCACCATGCCGTGCACGCGGGACTCATTGCCCGTCTGGCGCATCTGCAGGCTCAGCGAGTCGCGCAGCGAGATGCCCCGCACCGCCTCGCCTGGGGCCAGTGGGAAGTGGAATCGGGTATATATATAGGATCGGAAGAGTGTCGGTTAGTAAAATAGACGCCTCGTCGCCAATACACGGGAAGATGCGGGATGTATGGTGCTGAAGCATATATATGACTTTCCACACTGACGAAACCGTTCAACAGTTCATCGCGGTGGCGCAGTGGCTACATCCTTCCGCTGCTGAGCCCACGAGGTCGCGGGCACGATTTCCATTGTGCGGCGTCCGCATTGCGATGGAGGCGAAATGCAAAAAGAAATATGAAAAAAGAAAAGGAAGCTCGTCTACTTGGATTTAGGTGCACGTTAAAGAATCCCCAGGTGGACAAAATTAATCTGGAGCCCTCCTCCGCGGCGCCTCTGATAGACCTAGCGTTGCTTTAGGGCATTAAACCCTACGTATATCTAACTGTCTAAACAAAGTAACGGCCGCTGAAGACAGCGAGCTTTGTCGTCGTTGCCTCTGACGTAGTCGATTAACGATTCACGTGGATTTCTCGGCGATCGACAGTCGATCATCGCGAGCAATGTCGCGCCGTTGGGCTGTAATTTCATTTCAATATTCATACCGGGGAATGAGGTAGTTGCACAAATGCGTTCAGTTTCGCGCAATTGAAAGACCGAGCCAATGTTCATTGCAGCTATAGCAATGGCCGCGTATTGTCATTCCATTCCATCAATTCCAGCAATGAGCTACACCGTGTGAAAAACTCCATACCCCTGAAGCTGCTGGCCACCTGAGGGTTTTGCTTATGCTGGGTGATTTAAGCGCCTGGCAGGTGCGGGGAGTAGGGAGGCGTTTGCAGAATACTACAACAGCCTTGATAACGTGTTTTTCTTGTTCTACACGGCATGACAGGAATGCCTAAAGGGATCAGCAAACCCGTGTGCCTATGTGGCGCCTCCAGCAGAAAAGTAAAGGAATGGAACATCCGTGGAATCGAAGCCATCACATTCTAATTCCAGTCGGACTAAAATAGTTTCGATTCCATTCCCTCTTTACTTCTGTAGAATGAACGGCCATTCCATCCCGGAATTCAAAAATTTCCTGAATGATTCTGGAGTAACTTCCGTTCCGGTTGGCAGCTCTGTATTCCTGATTGTAAATGCACAGGCCTGCGCAAGAGCGCTACTAAATCTCGGGAATGATTGCGGAGTTTATGAGCAATGACACAGTCCACCAACTACTTCCATTTCTTAGGCCTTTCCATCGGCTCACGTTATGTTAACACTAGTATTTCTGGCATGGCTAACTAGTGGTATGAAATCAATAACTGGACGACATTTCGCCTGGTGGGAAGGCAAATTCGCATCAGGGAAAGAAAGCCTAACGGCGACCACAGCCCGGCTAAAAGAAAAAAAAAAGACGTTTCGGATTTCACACGGAAGCCTCAACTCCATTTAACCGCACCACTTTCGTCGGCGTTCTGCTTTTGGTTTCCTTAATAGGAATTTCAGTGCTGCTGAAAAATGTTACTTGGCGGCCAAAACCAGGACCCGTACTCACGAGGTCGTTTTTACGCAAGGACGTTATTAACATACATCTCGTGAAATACCGTCCCTTTTGCGCTGCAGGAAAAACGAATGCCAACCAACTCGGCCAACAGCCGACTACAACACCGTCAAACGCGCTCACCGGTGTCTGGTGTTCGGAAGGTGACCGAAACGACGGGAGTCATCCGGGTACCCACGTCGCTGCCCACGAAAGGATTGGTCTGGTGCACCGTGATCACGAGCACCACACCTTGGCACATCCGGGAACCACACTTCCAGATCTGGAACCTGATATGTGAGATGGGAACATCCGGTGTCACATCTGGCAATTTCGATCGGGGTCGCGCCAGATCGGGATCAAACTTCTCCATTGCGATTGGCTCCTTTGCACAAGCTTCCCAAGGGAACCGATAGAAAAAGAAAAATTTGATTCCGATCACGACTGATGACAATCGAAAGTGTCTCGCGTGACGAAGTAGTATAAGACGTCGCACATACGACGTGGAGATATGCATGCCAAAAAGAGTTGCACGTAATGTTTACGTATCCTCTCAGCATTGCCAGATCACATGCTTCCTGATTTAAACACGTCACCACGTCGTATACAGCTAATTCAGCGTGCATTCATCGCCGTCAGCAAACAAACGAAAAGTTCAGTTAACCGGTGCTCGGGCGATCACCTTCGTGAAGCCTGCAGCTATATGCACCTGTCTTGCGGAGCAACGGCGCCATTTGTGGAGAGCCCTGCCCTCACCTTTCCCATAGGGCCTTGTCGAAGCTTATGGCGACGTCTGTGGCTCCGGGCCTGCTGAGGCTAGGAATGGTCACCTGGTCTCGACTGAGGAACCGGTGGTGGATGTGCGTCACCTGGTCAGCCACAAATCGGACCTGCTGGCCCTTGGGCAGCCTGGAAGCTGTCACCTGGCACCGAGTGTGTTGGTAGATTGAAGAGTGGTCACAATGTTGCGCCTGATCTAGCGGTTTTGCACACGAACGTATTCCTGCCCCTTACCAGTTAACGCCTATCATTGTCTATCTAGTAGGGGTGTGCGAATATTCGAAATTTCGAATACGAATCGAATATTTTCCTTATTCGAAGCGTATTCGATTCGAGAAATGCCATATTCGGAAATTCCCGAATATTCGAGGACGGCCGAATAACGGTGGACACGGTGAATATTCGGACAGACTGCGAATAATTGAGCAATTAACGAATTGCATGCTTGCTCCACATTCTCCTAAGAACATGTTTATTAACTTAGAACTTCGCATGATCCGCTCATTATCTGTATGCTCGGTTTCAGTCTATCTGCTTCAGGCCCATGAGACATGATAAGTTTCGGTTTCTTTTTCACCAAGCTTTAAAATTCCAATCATTTTCGGAATGCTCCATTGCATTGAAGTTTGCAAATGCAACTCAGGGTTTGATAACATTATTGCAAAATGTATCAAGACTAGTTGTGCGCAGTGCGAATTTGATGGAGTGGCCAGCCTTGGTATGTTTCGTGATCCGCACTTTAAGGCCACAGTTCCTCAGACATCTGGTCAGATGATCTGGCTGAAAAACCTTGTGACAAGGGAGCTCCAGGAGCTGTCATGCAACACAGTGCGGACACTGCCGTGCCAGCGTCGACTTCGTGTCTACTGGTGGTATCGAGTGTACGCAATGCTTTTGACGATCTAGTGATGAACAAAGCGAAGACACATTTGGCATCTGCCCCCGAGAAGGAAGTTACAGACTACGCGGAAAAGCCTCTTCTGGAAAGGGGCATGAATCCTTCTGAGTGGTGGCAGTCCATTGGCCGCTTCAGGTACCCGCTTTTAAGTGCACTCGCCCAGAAGTACTTGGCGATCCCTGCCACCTCAGTTCCTAGTGAAAGAGTATTTTCTACCGGTGAAAATGTGACAGTGCATAGAGAGCGTTTACTTTCTGGCAATATTGAGCAGTTAATTTTCATCACAACAATTTGTAACAGGCGTTTTACCTGACTGAGAGCATTGCACAGAGAGCGTTTACTTTCTGGCCATATTGAGCAGTTCATTTTCATCACGAAAATTTATAACAAGCGTTTTACCTGACTGAGAGCATTGCCTGAGTCCATTATGTATAATGAGTGCCTCTTTAACCTGAAGCAGCCTTGTAACATGCAATATTATTTTTAAAAGGATAATAAATCTATTGTTACCTCGCTTTGCAATATTTTAACACAATACACATATTCGATATTCGATTCCATATTCGAAGACAGTTTTTCGCCTTATTCGTATTCGATTCGTATTCGAAAATTTCAATATTCGCACACCACTATTATCTAGTCAACCACTCGTTACGTGGTCCTTAGATTTCTATAATGTCTATTCCTTAGGCAATAATTATTTTTGTCTCATAAGTTTAGGTTATCAAACAAGTTGAAGAAGTCACGGTAAGATTGAAACACGAAGTGGTCAACAGTGCGGTAAGAGCAACGTGCAGTCAGAGCTTCGACGAGATTTGTTCTCGATACGGTGAAAAATGAAAATAGGTGTTCAAAAGACTTCGATGTAAACAAGTCCCTCATCGAGACTTAATATGGTCCAGAGTTTGTGAACAATAGCCCTAAGCCTGATGCCAATGTTTCGACAAGACGATCAGTCGTCATCAGCGTGACGAATGAGAGTAATCGACAGGCCTTACAAAAGCAAGTACCCTTATCGAAACGTTCCCTCGCCGAGGCTGAGGCTTCCTCTATTGACTCACTGCTGATCAGTTCAGATTATCGGTTGCGTGAAAATTACTAGTTTATACGAATGATTGCTAAATTAAGTGCATTCGACAATCCACGTCTTCGTTCTGTCTACTCCTTCACTATTATCCTAGTGTAGAAGCAGCTGGCCAGAGGCACGCTCATCCGGCCGACATCTCTTTTTCAGGTCTCATTAAATCTCCCTCTTTGTCTCTCTCGCTTAAGTGTACGTAGGCGTGCATGCATGTATCACATCCTCATGGATCGTACGACGCATGAGAAAAATTAAACTATACTATACCTCCTCGATTCTCCTCTGGGCATTGTCGACGTTCCTGCGAACTTGGTCGTTGTCCGGGTAACGGGCGCTTACGTTTCGCGTCCATAGGTACACGGCCTCGAGCGTGTCGAAACCGACGGGAATCTAGATGGGCCAAGAAAAAGGAGCGCTATAGAGTGGAAACAGCTTTAGACTCGCGCTCAACTACAGTGATATGTAAGAGTCCTTACGTCGCACGACATCCCCGATAAAAAGATATATGAGAAATAACGAATGTAGGATATGTGAAGATTACGCTGTTACCTAAACTTTTATGCCAGCAAGTACTTTGAACACATGCTGCTCATGAATGGCAATGAGAATCCTGCCACGGCACAACTGACGTCAAGAGAAGCATATCCCCCTTGAACTGACGTCAAGACGTTACTTTTTCACGTCACGAGAAGTATGATCGTCCTGTATTTGAGGTTGTATACGGTTTCGCACAAGTTCTCCTGAGACAGGTTCCTAAGATGTGGGCACTGCAGCGCTGCTGCTCACATGCCGATGTTACGAACGAGAAGCAGGAGGTAGCTTCACTCCAGGTCACGAATCATGCCTCGCGCGCACTTATCTTAAAATTGAATTCCTGAAGGAACGTACGACACGATTTTTCGTCGGCCTCTGCAGGCCTCGAAAAGCAGCCCGAGTTAGCCGTTGAGATGACAGGTGCCCTTTAACTGACTAGATGGTTTTAAATATGGAGCAAGCCTGCGCTTCCGCGCAAAGGAGTTCCCATCACTTCCTTTGTTTTCACCGCGCGCACGCGCGTGTGATTCGTTTGTGCATCAAGCGGCGCACTGATGATACACGTGCCTTTTTCTTGAGGGCCATCTCGGAGATGACCGAGGTGGCCTCGAGGGCGCCGGAGACCAGGTCGACGTTCCCTCGGGCCATCATGACGCGACAGGCCTGGTAGAGCGCCCGCACGTCGCCCGGCTCCAGCCTCTGGGCGTTGGTGCTCTGGAAGGTGGCGCCCAGCAGCTGGTCCAGCACTCGACCCGGTGCCTCCGTGTCGTCCTCCGACAGCGCCGACACCAGCGTCACCACGCTCGCCAGCTTGTTCCCTGGTTTGCGCGACCGGCGCATTACTCGTCCAGTGTGATGAACAGAATTACCCAGAAGGTGAACATACGCGCTTGCTGGACATTACTGGACAGCAAGCGCGGAAATTACTGGACATTCGTCGTCATCATCATCAGCCTATTTTTATGTCCACTGCAGAACGAAGGCCTCCCCATACGATCTCCAGTTACCTTTGTATCGCGCTTACTGAGTGTGACGTGCGCCTGGAGATATCCTAATTTCATCACACCACCTAGTTTTCTGCCGTCCTCGACGGTGCTTCCCTCGGCTGTACTGGCTATCTACCCTATGCATTACATCGTCTGCCCAGCTCCATTTCTTTCTCTTAATGTTGACAAGAACATCGGCTATACCTGTTTTCTCTCTGATCCACGTCGCTCTCTTCGTGTTTCTTAACGTTACGCCAAACATTTTTTATTCCATCGCTCTTTGCGTGGTCTTCAACTTGTTCCAAGCTAAATTAACTCAATCTCCAAGTTTCTGGCCCATACGTTAGCAACGGCAGAATGCAACGATTATACACTTTTCAACGAAAGTGGTAGGTTTCCAGTCAGGATCTGGCAATGCCTACCATATGCACTCCAACCCATTTTTATTCTTCTGTAAATTTCCTTCTCATAATCAGGGTCCCATGTGAGTAATTGACTTAGATAAAAAGTACTTCTGTACAGACTCCAGAGGCTGACTGGCGATCCTGAATTCTTGTTCCCTTGCCAGGCTATTGAACATCATTGTTGTCCTCTGCATATTATTCTTCAATCCCACTCTTACACTTTCTCGATTAAGCCCCTCAATCATTTCTTGTAGTTCATCCCCAGTGTTACTGGACAAGACGTCATCTGCAAACCGAAGGTTGCTGAGATATTCGCTGTTTATCTTCACTCCTAAGCCTTCCGTCTCTAATAATTTGAGCACTCTTAAGCATGCAGTGAATAGCAGTGCCTGGCCCTTTTCTTGATAGGTAACTTTCTTCTTTCCTTATGGAGAACCAAGGAAGCTGTGGAATTCTCGTAGATATTTCCCAAGATATTCACGTACGCCTCCTGTACTTCTTGCTTACACAATGCCTCTATGACTGCTGATATCTCTACTGAATCAAATGCTTTTTCATAATCTTTGAAAGCGACATAGAGGGGTTGATTGTACTCTGCAGAGTTCTCAATTGGATGTGATCCATCCCTTCCTGTGGCCAGCCTGTTTTCCTTGTTGGTTGAAGTCAAGTATTGCCTTGATTTTATTGGAAATTATCTTTGTGAATATTTTATACAATACTGAAAACAAGCTAATGCAGGCATTCTTCCAGCTCCCTGATACACTTCAAGTCGCGAGTCATAGCATGGTAAAGTGCCGCAAGCTTTTCAAGCATGATATCTCTTCCATCTTTGCTTAAATCGACTGTTATTCAATCTTCTCGTGCCACTTTCTAGTAGTTCATGTCTTGCAAGGGCCTTCTAACTTCATCGCTATAGTCATAGGAGGGGTATGTATTCTGTTCATCACTACTTCGAAGGAATGTAGCATGGCTGCTATGGGTACTGGACATTACTGGGCAATAATCCACCGGATTGGTAAGGAGCTTGTGGACATTACCCAATCAATCAATCAATCAATCAATCAATCAATCAATCAATCAATCAATCAATCAATCAATCAATCAATCAATCAATCAATCAATCAATCAATCAATCAATTTCAACAAATCGAGGAGCGGCGGATAGAGGAGCTTGACGAGCCCGCAGCCTATGGGTTGATAGCAGCACAAAGGCAAAAAGAGAATACAGACGATTGCACCAAAACAAAAGTACCAAAATAACTGATATGATAACATCATGCTGAATAATTTCCACGTAATCATGCTGTGGTGTCGCGTTTGCAAAATTGACAGTCATAATAATTCAAAAGACATGGCAACAGGAAGGACAGAAGAGTTTTTGGATTCATGAACTTAGACCATACATACTTGAGCAGTACAATTACGTGCCGATACTTGTCCAATAACAGACATTACAGCGCGTACAGAAGAGGCGCATACGTCTGGCATTGCCCCGTATAGCACTCGGGTACAAGTTAGAGTACGGCGACCGTAAAAATGAACGCATTCGAAAGCGAATTTCTGGCAGCCGGAAGGCGAGCGAATAATGACGTCGTACCTTGGCGGTACTGCATCGCGGACCTCTTGAAGGCCATCGTGAGGCTTTCGCTCTGGTTCCCCGAAGGCACGGTTTCCAGAGAGTCGTTGCAGAAGATGCCGCATTGCTGCGACACGTCGCAGGCCTGAAACGAGATTTTTTCGAAACGCAGAAGAAGAGTCCTAATATGGCAACATAATGATCGTAAACGAGGAAAGAAAGAAAGAAAGAAAGAAAGAAAGAAAGAAAGAAAGAAAGAAAGATGTTACAGTACATTCTGGGGTCTTACGTGCCAAAACAACGATCAGATTATGAGGCACGCCGTAGTGGAGGACTGAGGATTATTATGATCACCTGGGATTTTTTAACGTGAATTTTTAAATTTATGTACAAGAGCGTTTTTGCCTTTCGTCTCCATCGAAATGCGGCCGCCGGGATCGAGAATCGAACCCGTAACCTCGAGCTCAGCGGCGCCACGCCATATCCAATGCGCTACCACGGCGTATAAAAAGAAACACAGAAAAAAAAAAAACTAGCACACCGAGGACAAAAAAGATTGAGAGACACGTGCTCTTTGTCTTTCTTTCTTTTTTTTGCGTACCTACGCCATATCGTCCAGCGCAAACTACGTTTTTCAGAGCAAACATTTTCAGTCGGCAACAAATGCAACAAGGGCAAGTTCGAAATTGGCGCGATTACGCCAAGCGCTTGAAACCTGCCCACTACTAAAGCTAACAGGATGGTCTAGATATGTAACTCGCAAGGGAACGCACATAAGTATGGACTTGGCTCTGGAACATTAGGAAATATATCGCGAGTCACGGCACATACGGGAGGTGGGAGGGGCGGGGGGTAGGCAGGGTATAGTCGGTGACAACCTAAAAATTCAATACAAGATCCACCCACAAAAAACTCAGTACACCTGCCCTTCCCCTCTGAAAGAGAGCCGAGCCAGCTGGGGTCCGCTCACAGCTTAATGACTTTGCCATGCTAATGTTATCGCTAGAACTGTACAATAAAGTGTCGTTGCTTCAAACCCAAAAAATTACAACTGGTTGAGCATTGATATCAGGGTGGCCCACAAAATTTGCCAAGACGTTTAGCTTTCTTCCCAAAACCAGTGACACAAGGCAAGGACTCTAGGGAGAAAACAGCCGTTTTGATATTACGTGCGAGTTCGACATATAACTGCAAAGTAGTTGTCACCCGAGCTCGTTGGTTGCACATAGGATAAATGGTATCTAGCAGAAGGTACTGAAAGGAACGACGACGCACGCTGGTATCAACGGAATGTTAATTATTTGTTTCTCACACGTTTTACAGCACGAGAGAGCCAAAGCTTTTTTTTTTTTTTTGCTTTTGTCATGCCGATTATCCGTCGCCTAGCGCCAAAGGTCGTTTTTGCACAGCAGCCTTTTTCTTTTTCTCTTAGTAGTATCGATGGGGTACTGATGCATGATTGCCCACTTTTGTCAATGGCCATGGCTCCTAAACTTTCGCCCGTCAGCTTGTACTCACTTTCTTTTTCTAAAACCTTGATGTCCCGAAATTGTACGATGCAATGGCGATGATGAAAAATCGAGATGCCCAGCGGGAACTCCTTCCAAAGATACTACATGCTCTCTTAATTGTCCTGTCATTCAGACACCTGCCTGTTTGTTCTGTATATCGTCGGTCACATGATAAAGGTATAATATATATCACTCCAGTATTGAAGGCAGTGTACTCCTGGCGTTTCTTCTTTTTAGAGCGCAGTTGTTAGGCACCCGTTCCTGTGTTGAGCGGCGGCGTCCCTCAGCGTCGGCGGCGTCCGTCGGCGTAACCGAGCGAACGAGCACAGCGACGGATGAAAGAGCGAACGCGGAGCGCAGCGGGGGGATGAAAGACGGCGAGAGCGAAAGAGAGCGCGAGGAGGAGGGCATGGCGAAAGAGCAGCTCTATGTGCGGTTTCATTTCTCGACATACAGGGTGACCAGACTATATGTAAATGCCACGTAGCTGAACAGAAGCAGGGTAATGTCGTTTGCTGTCGCTTGGAGATACTCAGATCATACTTTGCATTCCGCTTAATTACGTAATTAGTCTTAATTATTTACTTCTTAAATATTACAACTAGATGAAAAGTGTCACTGAGGAAAAAAGACCCCGGGTACGATCCTTGGGGACTTTCACATGCAATTCGAAGAATCTTTGACTGAGCACTGACCACTGACCTACACAGCCAGTTAACACATTACGGCTTGGGGTACCACATATGATAGTTATAAAACAATGTTTTTTTCTAACTTAATAAAATGAACACAAAGAAAATAATACAACTGTGATCCGTGTCATCTCCGGCAATGAAATTCATAGCGGGTGGAAGTTGGGAAATAAATTCTGAATTATTTTTCTGTCAAAACATGTGCTCCGACAGCTCGTTACTCATTGAGCAAAAACATCATCAACGGAGAGGTTTTGTTATTTATACACGTGAAAGAGTCACAGAAAAAAGATCAAGGGGTTTGCTAGCTCCTGATCAGCTTACTGTGAAGTTTTGAACGAAAAAGAAATTCTGTGAGGCAATCGGTTATTGCTGTATGATATTTGAGACAGCATGTAGTTATGGGTAGTATTGTAGACGACAGCAGAAATTTGTTTCCGTACGAAAAAAACAAAATTTATACGTACACCCCATTTATTAGAGCGAAGCATCAAGTTTATTCAATTGTTGTGATTTCTACCCGCAAGTTTTCTCCTATCCGAACCTCCTTATGTATTGTTGTAAAGTATACCCTGTATGGTGTATAATACAGGGTACGCGTCAGTACCCGCTTGTGAATAACTCAATTAGGCGTTTCTTTACAAAATAAATTCTTTGGGCACTTCTGGGAAAAACAAGCCTTTGTCAAATTTTTTTCCCCCTTGAAGACAAAATTTCATGCAGAAAGGGGTTAATCCGGAGCACTCCACTACTGCGCCCCCACTGTGAAGGTTCACGCAATTTATTATTTAGATCCCGCAATTTTATTTATCAACCACATTTCTTGTTTACGTTCAACAGCATTTTAGTTTTCTAGCGTACGACACTGCACCTCCAAAAAGCCTAGCAGAATGTACTGCGGGGCATTTCTATGGCATTTGAGACACTTGAGTCGAAAACAATGCACACTAAGTGCTGCTCTGAGGAGGAGGGGGAGCTTGTTTGCTGCGGGTGGATCTATAGCCTTGCTGTAATTGCATGCAACTGCCCGCCAAAGCACCACCTTTCAGCAGAGCTTTAAAACAACCTATAACGCGTCATTCTGTGTATCCTCATTCAGATTGCATCGCAAGACACGAATGCATAGTGCAAGTCGAACTGATACGTGACCTCCGAGATTGCTACGGCGTGTGACGTTGTATCTCGGAGGCCGTGATTTATAGCGCGACGTCGCTCGCCTGGACTACCTCCTAGAACACTGTACCTGGACGCAGATGGCGCTGAAGTTTGCTGAAGGCACGATGAACTCGAGGAACGGGGAGCGCTGCACGGTGGTCAGCGGTACCGTGACCACCTCACCGTCGTGCGCCCAGAGCTGGTACGTCATCGGATGAGATCCGGGCGGCACTACGCATGCGCGCACCACGGCTGTCGTCTGCAACAACACGCAGAACGCCAATATATCGTTTGTTATGCCACACGGAGTGTGACAAAATGGGAGGTCAGTTGGTACTGAAAAGCCCGTTTACCCCCCCCCCCCCGAAAAAAAAGAAAGAAAGAACAGCACGAAAGAACTATTCGTTGCTAAAGAACACGGAGAAATACAGAAGGAAGGAAATGGCAAAAAAAAAAGAACATGAGTACTATGCAGTCATGCTCAAACAGTCAAGCTGGCATCAGATCGCACAAGATGTATTGACTCAAGAAAGTCATCACGGCGTCGTATAATCGTGAACACGAAAGCTAAGTGCGTTGGAAATGTTATATACGGAAGTTGAAGATAGAAATTGGAACGAGCGCACGACGCCAACCACATAGCAGAAGTCGCAGATAACTAATCAAGTCACGGATCCAGGCGAAAATACCACTAGATTTCAACAGACTACCTCTCGCCACTAATTCAGCGACACACCTCGGATGAATGAGAAGCACACACTTTTGCAGCCATATCGCGTGCACGGCTCAGAAATTTATTCTGAGCTGTGCTCCCAATAATTAATATTTGGGGTTTTACGCGCCAAAACCACTTTCTGATTATGAGGCACGCCGTAGTGGAGGACTCCGGAAATTTTGACCACCTGGGGTTCTTTAACGTGCACCTAACTCTAAGCACACGGGTGTTTTCGCATTTCGCCCCCATCGAAATGCGGCCGCCGTGGCCGGGTTTCGATCCCGCGACCTCGTGCTCAGCAGCCCAACACCATAGCCACTGAGCAACCACGGCGGGTGAGCTGTGCTCCCAAGGACAGCCGCAGTACATCTGTCTTTTCTTCTCAACCTCGACCCCTACACTTCGGGAGCGGACATATGATCAAGCCGTTGCCTGTCCGAAAGATTACTACTGAAAAAATGAACGAGTAAGCTCACCACGTTGAGCAGTTCCACCGGTTCCTCGGCCTGGAACTGCAGCCGGCACAGCGAGGGTCCCGGCTTGGCGCTCAACGACACGTTGATGCCGCCGCAGCGGGACTTCTCGCACACTTCCAGCTGGGCCGTGTAAGATCCGTGGGGAACCAGGCTTCCTTAGGAGAAGGGGGAGCAGAGCGGGCTTGCACCGGTGCGGAAGAGGGCGCACCAGCGTTACTGAGATGCGCAGCCGGATTCAAATCCGTGGAAGAGGACTGCCTGCAAGTGCACGCTCCGCCCGTGGGCCGTGCACTTTTCGAGTGCGTCATACACATGACGAGCCGTAGGCTACTGCAGTCGAGCGCCTTTATAACGAAATTATCTGTATAACGAAGGAATAATTCTGTCCCGGTTTCATTGTGAGCTGTGGTGCGCCGACTATAACGGCGAAGTTAGCTGCATAAAGAATGACTTCGGAGGCGCCAACCACATCGTTATAAAGGCGTTCGACCACGCATCTCGCGTGCCTTGGATTAAAATGAAAAAATACGCCAGCGCCACGTAGCTGGAGTAGCTTCTTCAAAGAATGTACTCTCTTTCAACACCCGGGCGTCGTGTGGGAACCGTGGAAGCCAATCAAGATATATAAAAACCTGCTCTGGTCGTTGCGGACCGCTTACAGTATTACAGATTCCCTTCTTCTTCCGGTTTACATATGAAGCAGTGCAGTCGTCTCACTTTAGAATCTCAATGTGACTGCCATCAATCAATGCCTCCCACGGTGTCGCTGGGGCCTTTCCCACCGCTTTGTGTCAGGAAGGCAATGTTGCTGCGGGCCATTCCGGCAGCGCTTGGGCAACATATCACTTCAGCGCTAATTGATGGTAGAAAACTAAGTACCTTTTGCATGCACAGCACAACCGACGATTGAGAAACGTCAAACGTGCCTGCTACCGAGTACGTGCTTGTTTGCGCTCAAAGGTAGCTAAGTACCAGAGTGAGAAAGTACGCCCGTCTCCCCGGTACTTCTGAACGACATTTATTAGCGGACCTGTAGGACGCTATGCAGCTATGCTCGTCATCGTATATATACGAGGTGATCATTTTTAAGTTTGAGATAATTTTTTAGAAACCATCTGTGGCAAACTGCTTAATTCCAGTCTTTGAGCTGGATTATTCAGAGGCGGACATTGCTTGCATGAGAAAGCGAAACTCATTCAAGCGATTAACAAAATGTACTAATTGCCTTCTTATTTAGTTACTTTAGGATACGTATTGGAATTTACGAATTTCAGCCGCTGAGCTTGCAAGGCGAGTATCCACTTGCAATTAATTTGGAGAATAGCACGAGTTTCGAGATATGCGCCGTCAAACTAGCCGTAAAAATGCACAGTTGTTTCACTTACTTTTGTTTCACCAAAATGATCTTTTATGTATTTATTCACAAAAGTAACTGGGACGCCCATGTTATTTCATTCCACAAATTCGCAAATATCTCGAAACTGGTGCCATCCTGGCAATTCATTCCAAGTGGATACGCCTTGCAAACTCACCGGTTACAATTCGTAAATTGCAATATGTGCAATAATGTAATTAATTAAGAAGGGTACTGGTTTGGGCAAGTTGGTATAGCTATAACATGAAAGAGCAAGGTTGCGCGCAAAAATTATAATTATGAAATTAAGTAGTGCAGTTATGTTAATGAGTTTATTATGTGTTTCAGTTTCTCGTACAAGTAATGTCCACCTCTTCGACTAATCCAGCTAAAGGAGTAGAATTACGCTATCTGCCACGGGTAATTCCTACAATTCTGTAAAACTTAGCTCACACACGCATGCGCAGGGATAGACCGAGTGAGAGGCTAGCGAATTCACGAGTACAGACAAGGTCAGAATCTCAAAGAAAAAAAGAAAATTCACTGATGATTACGATACTCTCTGGTGCAAAATTTGACGCAGCTCTATACGTCTTTCCATTTCGCGATACATTGGCTGGCGCGGTTAATCTGTCCCTTGCGGCACATTGCAAACTGAGGGAAGTCATGTGGCGCGACTGCCTCGCTAATCGGTAGATCGCGAGAGGCAGTGCGTAGGTAACGCATGGGCGCGACTCACAGCAGCCGCCGCAGAAGGACCTCCGCTCATGCAGCGCTTCGTTTCCGCATATGGTACGGTGGACGCGCTCGCCGCATACCATCGGTGAACAGACGACGGCGCGCTACTCTGGCGCCATCTCGTAGCGGTCGTCGCCGCACAGCCCGTCTTGCGCGGCACTACGCTTTTCTTCTCACGTTTTCGCCATACCCTCATCCTCCGCTTTCCGGCTCATGATACCGCTGCGACCCTCTTCCTTCACTCTCCTCCTCGCGCTTTCTTCGCTATCGCCGTCTTTTATCCCCCGCTGCGCTCGGCATTCGCTCTTTCATCCTTCGGTGCGCTCGTTCGCTCGGTTACGCCGAGGGACTACGCCGAGGGACGCCGACGCCAAACGCAGGAACGGGCGCCTAAGAGATGCGCTCTAAAACGCTTATTAAATTGAACACATTTCGTGACACCATTCGTTCCAGCCCAACCCCATACGTCGAAATGCGTGTAATTGGTCCCGAAACGCGTGTAACTGATAACTGTACGGCCATGAGATAAACAAGCTTTACAGCACACATACCTTCAGGCAGCGTTAGGTAAGTGTGGCCTTCCAAGCCTTTCTTAACACCAGCTGTGCTGTACTGGCAGGGGAAACCTAGAAAGGTACACATGAGAGCGATTGTCAGCGCCACAAGCACTGTAATGTAATTCAAACTCTAACAATTACTCAAAAGTACAGCGGAAATGCTATAATTTCGCATTCGTTGGGACGTGAGCAGCTTGTATTCGAGTACCACCCTCAATAAAAACATGCTCAAAGCTGCATACCACCCCTCAAAAAAAGGAGCACAATGCAGAAACATGTAGCGGTTTCACGGCGCAGCACCAATGAATGGCTATAATGCACCAATTCAGAAATGCTCGTGTGTTCAGAATAAAGCATTTTCGACTAAATAGCGAGCGAAGAAAAAATTATGTAGCGATTTAGCGGCAAACGCGACAGAAATACGTTAGGAATTACGGTGCACCTCTTTGAGTTCCCCGAGTCATGATTTAAGCTACGTTCACACATTGCTAAGAGTTGCTCAGGAGCTCATTAGACATCCGCCTATTCGAGAAGCCACTCACAGGGGTCCGGACAACCTTTTTTCAACTTTGAACACATAATGCTAATACGTTAATAAACTGAGCATTGAAGACCTCATCGACGCTTAGTCGGAGGCGCAGTAGGCAATTTCGTCTACCTGGAACGTTCCAGTTGATTGATATGGACTTTGAGTGGACGAAGAAGACCGCGTGGACGACAACCATTGGACCCACGTTCACTAAATAGGACTCCGTGGTGGCGTCGTATTCGTACACCGGCTTGCCGTCAACCAGTATCTCGTCAAGGGATACCTGCACCAGAGGACGCAGTGGGTTATCCGCAGTACCCGATAACAAAGCTAATGAAGCTCTTTTCATGCCGAGATGGAATCAATCAATCAATCAATCAAGCAAGCAAGCTAAAAAGCAGTCAATCATACAGACGGTTAAACAGCATTCCCTTCTTGCGCAATGTTAGTATAACAGGCCCGCTCGCTGTTCCAAACCAGCGTGCTTTTTCTTTACAACGGCAATCTCATTCCGCTCTCGTTCACAAATGTTTTCGAGCAATCTTGTTCACAACGGCGCGTGTCACGACGTTTGTGAGAGTTTAATAAATACTTAGAGGAAGATTGCAGGCGGTAATCACAGCGACTACAGAAATTTTATGTGTTTAGTGGTAATAGGGCAAAGCTACAGCGTTTCCGAAAGGAACCACAATACTCTTATGATGACAGCGCATGTTGAAGGTGAGGAAAGTGGAACGTTGTCTTCCCCGGTTAACTATTCAGCGGTACGTTAGGAGCAATCAGCACCTGGCACTCCCACGTGATTTCTCTCCCTAATCCTTTCAGTCGCATTTTGACGCCAAGAGCCTTTAGCTTACTTATTTATATAAGTGAAACAGACCGTGCGGTCTGTACTCCGGAAGTTACGGTGCTCCTAGCTCACGGCAGCACTGGTAACCCTGCGCGTCGCTTCCTCACCAGAGGTATGGGTTCGTCACGTGTGACGACCAGCGTGGAGGCAGCCGCGCTGTCTGCGCTGCTGTTGTCCCCGCGGAAGACCTCCAGGGTGAAGTTGAGTCTCTTTCCGGGCTCCAGCCTCTCGGCCATGACCCGGAGAACGCCGCGCTTCGCCTCCAGCGGGTCGAGCAGTAGATCACCGGTCGCTGCTGGTCCGTAGTCGTAGCACGGTTGCAGGTCCTCGAGATAGATAGATAGATAGATAGATAGATAGATAGATAGATAGATAGATAGATAGATAGATAGATAGATAGATAGATAGATAGATAGATAGATAGATAGATAGATAGATAGATAGATAGATAGATAGCAGCGTTTATCATGTCCTTCGGATGACACTTCGGATGCTTCTGAACAAAAGGTTAAGGGTTCGACTTCCGGTTATCTGGCATCGGATTTCCGGTTTCCAAGACCATGACGTCAGGATAGCTGCAGAAGTTATCGATACGACAGAATCGACTTTCGCGGGACCGAGGGCACAGCAGAGCGAACTACAGAAATTCACATCGCTATTCTTTCACAGAGGTTGACGTCCCACAGCTTTACACGGTTTACGAGGGACGCCGTAGTTCCGGAGGCAGGGGAGACGTCAGAATAATTTTTCTGCAGTATCTTTAGACTAGGGTGTTTACTGTTCCTACTTTTTTTTAGTGCCCACTAGAGGCACTGTAAGTAAACGATGATGATGGCGGTGGTGATGACGATGAAGATGATGCGTTATGAAGGATTTAATGATACATTTAGTGTCGGTGCACCTACCTCGTCTAGACAGCTCCACTGGTAGACAAGCGGCTTCACATTAGGACTGGACGGCGAGCCGTCAATAACGACATCATTCTGGCTTACACCAGCCACCCGGACAGGGCCACCTGGATTGTAAAGACACGAACGGGCACGAGCTTCATCAATTTTCACGAGGAAGGGTGTACAATATACGCGGTTCTTAGCAGTGGTAACGTGGGTGAGGGCCAGCCTCAGCCAATATGTGACAACATTGAGACGACAAAATGACAACTTACTGAGCATTTGACAAGTATTTGAACAGGCAAAGACACGCCGTCTTTGTTCTGTAAGCAACACTATCACGCAACTCTTCGCGATCATTTGTTTTACTCAGCGCCAATCGTCTTTCTAGACCGGGATCAAGTCAAGCGCATATCAATGCGGCAAGTCACGCGTACTCAGTCATACTAAGGGCTGTTACTGAGTGGAACCACTTGTAACCTTCACTGATGCTGCATTTCATTCAACATCATAACTTGCTGAGCACCCGTCTTCATTAATTAATTAACTGATTCTTGCAGATGACTTGTCACTCAGTACAATAAAGATTTCGAGGTTCTATGCTGCGTTTATCTCATCGCGTTTGCATTTAATATTTCTTGTTCGCCATTTCGTAACCATGCTTGCAGTTTTCCACTGTTTACTTATTTCCTCTTATGTAATTTTCAGCGGAGGGCCTCTGTGAATAAGTAAATAAATGCGTATCTGAGTTGTATGAGAAGTACTTGGCACTGAGACAGCTGGTTAGCTAACACGCACGCACGCACGCGCCCGTATTGAAACACGAGCCGAACGCCCTTAAGCACAAGTTTAGCACTGTTCGCACCTTTTATGACGGCCGTTAGCGGAGGCGATCCGACGACGAGGGTCACCGACGCCTCGCCGTACTCCTCGGCGTCGTAGTAGTTGGAGACGCGCAGCGTGAACGTTACGTTCGTGTCCGCTGCGGTCAAGAAGAAGAAGAAGAAGAAGAAACTTTAGTAAAGAATAGTCCGGCAGTTCTTGATGTGGTGGCCTGCGGTCAAAGAAAAAAAAATCCGAAAGGTTCTTCACATATTGAAAAAAGATTAAGTGCATCACGTGCGTCTTAGTTCATGCCCACAAAATATAGAGACAAGAACAGTTTGCTTCAGGCGTTCCGGGCAGTCCGCCTCACTAACCGCAAGAGGACGCAGAGAACGAACAAGGCGCCCTCTAGCAGCATTGCGGAACAAAACGGGCGTGACGCATTATTATTTTTTTTTTCGCAAGGGCGTAAGGCATTCTGCGAAAATAATTCAATCGCCAGTGTCAATCGCCGCAAGTTTGCTGGCGCATATTTCGAGCCGTTGAACGCTGTGTGACCTGGATCGAGCAATTGCAACGCGCTCCACAAACATATTTAAAAACTTAATAAGCTAACTTAGGGCGACTAGAAGTTTAAGAAAATACTTAAAAACATTAGAAAACAATTCTCCCATCACACTGCAGACTTACCGCACTACATATCACAGAAATATCGGTACACTATGCAACCAAACATATCGCTGTTCCAATTATACTCATTTTCAGCACACTACCTCTTTTTTCTTTTTGCTGCCTCATATCTGTTCCCGTATCTATCTACTTTACGAATACTCTAGATCTAGTTTCACACTCTCTTTCTCTGTTTGCTCACGTTACCCCTGTTATTCATATCTTCAACGCTAATGAAAAAAAATAATATCAGGTTCCCAGATTGCGGTAACCTTTAAATACATACGCCTCAAAAGGTACGCGCGTGCATCATTTTTCGAATTCGGGAAACAACCTGAAAGTTAGCTTAATTCTTTTTCCCACTAACCGTAAGAAAATGTAATTATTCTTAGACTACAGCAATGTTCTAAAAGAAGCTAATTACTTCTTCGGCTAAGCCATTCGTAAAGGAATCCAATAACAGTGGTGACATTTACAAATGCACCTTTATCGCAGTAAAACATACATACTCATATGTCGACATTTTCACATCAAGGGGCTGTACGTTCTCCTTGGACGATAGCCGCGATAGTTTTCATGTTTCGCTTAGTTTCCATTAGGCCTAAAGCTACACCGTAAACCGATATGCACCCTTAAGGGTGTTTTATGTCTACAATTCACACTCTTACGCCTTCACGGGTGTAAAGGTGTGAGTTATGCACCGATTTGCACCCTTAAAGACCCTTAAGGGTGTAAATTGGTTTGCAGTGTAGTACGTAGATAGCAGTAAAACTCAGATGAATAATTTTAAGCAATTGCAGCGTCGTGGTGCACCTGTATAGGGGCCAGTTGGTTGTGCATTGCCTTACATAAACGCGCTTTGTATACTCTAGCTGTGTTCCGTCCTGCATTAAAGTTGTGGGCTAAGTCATTCATATACTGTCTTTACACTTGACACAAAACAATTACATTAGATCTGGTACGATTTTTAGCGCTCTTTAATGTTACAAAAATGCCTGTTACTTTTATGTGCGAACGCGCGCACCGTCATAAAGATCACAGTGAAAAGAGGGTACAGCTGCCGTCCGACTTAGCGCGAACGATGAATATACGTCTCTATCGATCGGCTTAACTTTAACAAAGGCGGCTTGTAAGCAGAACAAAAAAAAATCGACATAAGGTAGTCTATTCAAGATTTTTCAGCCAGAAATGTCCAGCATTTTCTGCAGCGGAAGCAAATAAGAGATTAAAAGGAAGCTTTAGTTCGATACAAACTAAATACGATACGATACGAACGATGCGAACTTGAAATGATTTTTTCACTCAAATACATGTAAAACGAAGAATTACTTTTATGAGATGACAGGTGGACTGATATCAATGATATCAGTTGCGTTTGAGACAAGATGTTAAACTCTAGCGACGGTAGGAGCAGAACTTTGACTTAAGGCTTGAAAATTTTACTAAGATTCCCGAGAACAGGTGGGTAAAAAAAAAACTGAAGAACGACGTTTACAAGTCCGTAATGCTGCACCGAAGAGAAATATCCGAGTTCTGTAAACTGCATCCGTTATATAATCTAAAGCGGACAAAGTTGATATTCGTTTACCGCTAACGTGGAATTGGTACGATGTTTGCTAGATGCTTCGCAAAGGTCCCACCCACAAATTAGTGGTATATATTAGAGCGGTGAACAATACATAACCTCTACCCACTCTATAGATGTATTATTAGGTTCAGTTCACAGAACTGTGACATCTTTTTTCATTGCTGAGTTTTTCATTGCTTCATTGCTGATAGCTGAGTTTGCAAAACTTTGTAATATTCAAGAATTTTGTTAAAGTATTGACAATCTAAATAAAATATGTGCTTCCTATAATTCCTAGATTATAACAAGCGTCTTCAAAACCAGTGCAGTGGTTGCTGAGAAAAACAATTTCTCCGTTTCCATGTATATATATAGAAACTCCCGAGCTAACGCTTCCTCTTAAGGAGCGTTGGGATTAAGTATGGCGAAGGCTGTACGCTTGTGATGTGCCGCCACCGTTATGACAAGAGACGTACCGGGCAGGTCGAATGGCCTGACCCTGTAGACTGGAGACTTTTGGTTTCCAAAGTTGAAGCGCACCAGCGGAGTGTCGACCACCCACGTAAAGTCCAGGTCCTCGATGGTCCTGTTGCAGTCCGGCACCTTGACCTCCGCGTAGAGGTAGACCCTTCGAAGACGCGCGGCGGTGCGGACCGGTGAAGTAAACAGGCGATGCACTCTTCATAGATATCACCCTTAATAACGCCCTTAATCGCCCGATCACCCTTAATAGATAGGCTTGGCAGTTGCGCTAAATGAAAGCTTAAACACTGCAACAACAAAAATTTGTAGATGGCACGGTCGATCAGATGGACGTAATCAGAGACAACGCAATCATACAGTTCAAAGTAAGTTATAAGGTTTTACGTTTGATACTATATATGCAAGAAATACTACGAGGGGTAGTGTGTAGCTATATAGTGTCTGAATATGCCAACAGCATAACGGCTATGTGATCGATCGAAATTTCCCATGGATTCGGCCTAAAAAAACACTTCAAGATATATTTTGTCTGGAAGGGGCTACACTCTCAAGGGTATGCATTTAATCCATGGAAAAAGTGAGGTTACGATAAGAGTTGTGGCGCAGCGTGGCATGGACAAGCCGACGCAGCGCGACGTCATGCTGTGCGTTGCATGTAGTTCAAACAAGGCGCAAAGTTTAAACGAAGATAGATATAGTTGAAGTATGGTGACCATACTTCGAAGTTATCAACAGGCGCTGAAGAAAGAAATCGCGCAGAAACAACCAACGATGATTGTCAAAGCAGGCGAATAGCCAAACGCTTCTAGAAATATATTCGCGTTAATAAAGGAACTATGCACTCGACGTCGTACGCTTGTTGCAGCGACATTAGTTTGGTAGGATTTGTTATTTGATCGCGTAATTCCGTAAAGAAGAGAGCCGTTAACCAGCAAACCTGTAGTGCCAATATAGGTGGATACACATACGCCATATTTACCCGATTCTAAGGCGCCCCCGAATCTAAAACGCACAAAATTTTAGCGGGTTAAAAGCAAGAAAACCAAAGTACACCCGAATGTAGCGTGCCACCGAATTAAAGAGTAAAATATAGCATGCCCCCAAGTTCGCAATCTGAAAAAAGAAAAGAAACGAGTCGTGCACGATATACCTTCAGAAAGGGATTTTTTTTAAGGAGTTCTCATAATGAAAGCGGTGCGTCGTTGTCGTTATTTACGTTTCATTGGCCACAGGTACCAAGCACCCAGGGGCGGTACTATCGAGCGATCACCTTTAGATGTACTACCACCACTTTCGCGAGACAACTTCGAATTTGTCCGAGCATGCGTCCGATAACGTTCCCAGTGTCAGCAGATAGCGAGCGAGCTTGGCACATCGTCAGTTATGACACTGTGCCCAGCCTGTTTTGTTGTTCTTCCCGAGTGACACTGAAGCTTAATAGGTAGCCTGACAAAGGCCGCGACGTAGCGATGACATGACGATAGCCGCGTAACGGAAAGGACGGACAGAAGGACGTACACAGGACATCCAATTTCGAGCTTTTAACTATTAGCGCAGCAAAGGGATTAAAAATGGTTGAAGGAGTACTGGCATGGCAATTTTCGACTCTTCGTGTTCTTTTCTTTGCTTTTTTTAGCGCTAAGCGAAGGTCCTAGGCCTCAAAATCCTAGACAAAATCGTGGCAAATCTCAGAGCGCCCTAAATAATTTATTGCAATAGGTTTTCCACGACAAGTTTAACGGTTTCGTTATTCAGGAGGTGACCGTGTCATGACGTCGTGACGCAGAAGGTGGTCGCATGGAAGCAGGACATCGAGGCTGCTCGTTTGGTCGCTTCCTATGCTGCTACTCGTGGTGACGCCCGATTTAGCAGCGTAGCAGACGACCGAGCGAGTGTCGAAGCGTCGCGATGTCCTGCTCTCACGTGACCACGTTGTGTGCGTCGGCCGTCCCGATACAGTCACCTCCGGGAAAAAGAAGCCAAACTCGCCGTAGAAAATTATTATAATAAATTATTTAGGGCACTGTGAGGCTTGCCAGTATTTTTTCCACGGTTTAGGGTCTACGACCTTTATTTAAAGCAAAAATAAAATAAAAAAAAACATAGTGTCAGTACTTCTTTAAGAGAGATGCTCAGGCGTATCTCACTCGTTCTCGGGTGACACCTGCTGTCCATTCATCATGGCATCGGTGTAGATGACCACGACTGGGGCGTTGACGTCCCTGCGGATGACAGCGTGCAACAGCTCGACCACGTTCTTGCTGTCGGCCGTCACCTTGACCGTGAATCTGTACTCCATGTCCATCTCCAGGTCTTCGGCGTCAAGCTCCAGGAACGGCGTGTTTGTGCCTGCCGAGAATTTTCTTCTTTTTTTTTTTGCGAGCAAAAGACGTGACGCAATGTCCCGATGCACAACTACGCAATAAACGATTGTTTCGCAGCAAGGAGCCTTTGCAAATTATCGCATGAGCAGTGGCTTCAAAGAAGAAATGGTGAGAACGTACGACAGAAACATTTCGCCGTTTTTCTCAAAGGGGAATGTATTGAAAGCGAGGGCACGGTTTAGCGCTTGAACTGTTCAGACATGTTGCCTTGCGTGCTAGACAGCGCCCCGGCAGCTACCAGGCGTCTCAAAACGCTGGCGTGGTGAGGAGCGTCGCCAGGTGGCGCTGCGGGCGTAGCAACTTGATGGTGAACGAGAAGGGAACGACGGGAAACCTTCGGCGTTAGTAGTCGCCTAGTGAAGTATTGGATAACTTTAGCTAGACATACACTATCAATTCCGTTCAGACCGCTGTATTATACACCGCGGTGTAGTATGCATACAGCTGCTCAGTAGGCGCGCCGGCTCTACAGACAAGCTGCACAGCTTGACCATGGCCTCCGAGATCACCCTCGCGAGCGTTCGGGGTGATCTCGGATGCCCTGGCATGACGGCGGCATGCGGTCACACTCTCCGCGGGCAGAAAAAAGACAACGGAGAAAAACTCCACTGGCGTGAATTTTCTCGGCAGGCGACCTATATTTTGCAACTATAGGTCTTCAAAGCGGCGAGCAAGAACAGAAGACCCCGTGCAGCCCTCAGCTTTTTGTTCCTGTTTGCTTGAAAAGTGCAACTTGTCTCTACCTTATTTGATCCCGAGGACTTTCGATTGGGCGATATTGTGACAGACAGTACGTGGTGCGCTGTCTAAACGTCATAGTCTGTTTTAATACGCGGCTTAATCCTGCACACCGCCTCACCCTTGAGTTTGGCCTTGAGGTGGTCCTCTAGAGTTGCGGTGTCGTTCCGAACGGCCGACCACGCGAACGTCTCCACGGGACCGAGGGGCCACGCGTACTGCACGTTAAGAGTCAGCGTGCCGCATCGAGGAGCCACGCTGGGCCCCGTGATCACTGCCGACAGGGCGGGGCTTTCCGACGGCGGCGACCGTTTGGCGTCCGTTTTCTGCAGGACGAGCAACAAAGCCCCCAATAACTTTCCTGAGTAAAAAAAAAAAGCTAAACGTCATTTGCATAAAACAGCGGCGACTGCAAACACTAGCGACGGCAAGTTCAGGTTTCTCTGGCACAAGGTGCAGCCTTATGTACGCGCTCTCGCTCATCAACTGCTGCTTAAAGGGCAACTCCGGCGATTTTTCGATGCCCACTGATGTTAATAAAATATTGAATATACGTTCTCTTTCGCAGTCTGATTATCCGTGCCAAGCAATATGGCTGCAAGTCATTTAGTTTTCCTGAAAAATGGATTTTACACATTGGCAGCGCGTTCCCGACTCATGACTTCTTACTGGCCACCCTGTGTTTGTGACGTCAGAAAATACATCGCCACCGTCGCCGAAGTCTTCGCTGAAATCACCGCTGTCGTGTTCGCAAAATCTGTAAAAGCTCCCTGTGTCGTCAGAAGACATCAGCTTCACTTGTTTGACGTTAACGCCATGTGTACTGCGTGTTTAGCACGCTTTCTGCGTGCTTATATTATGGTAGTGTAGGGCCTGACGTGAACGACCTCATTGTGACATCACACGAACCAGCTACCCGTTTCGGTTTCGGTATCTCGTTTATCGGTTATTTAAAATTGTTAATGAATTTCTAAGCAAATTGAACCAGCCTACCGGTGACATGACTGTCGATGCCATTTGAAGATGACAATATCCTCAATATCCTAATATTGTTAAAAAAAAAACACCGGAGTTGGCCTTTAAAGTGCACGGTGACGAACTTGCAATAGCAAGGCGTAGCTATATTGCGCGCATTGGTGAAGCCCCTGGGTTTGCCGCTGTGCGGTGTTTGCATACACTGGACGAATGACGGCGGCTGCGTTCGTGATTTCGGCTGACATCTCTGCGTCGTTTTCGTCTTTTTTTTTTGCATGGTTAGAAGACATATGACACACCAGAGGCTTCAGACAAGTTTGCACGAACCAGTGCGAGCAGTAAGTTGCTATCACAATCAAAACTCCAGAAGGACCCACCTTTCGGAGGCATGTGCACGACGCACAACAGGCTTCAGACAAGAGACTTCGCGAACGAATGTCAAGGCTGAGCCTAATTTGTAATATAGTTTTAGCACATTTCGTACAACTTCATGTCATTAAAACGGGCACAACAACAAAGCAGGTTGGGCATTTTCGATTCTTAAATTAGTCTTTCTTTTAGTCCGCAACTGTTAATTTGCATTCTGATCTGCAAATAAATATCAGATATGAGAACAGAATGGGCTTCCTTGACTCTTCTAGAAATGCAATAAACTAAGCGAATTGACAAAGACAATCCCATATCATTTCATATTATGGAGAACTGCTCGAACGTATCGCCAATGTGCGCGTTTCTACTGGATGGATGGATGGAGTAACTTTATAGAGAGGTCCTGCGAGCTACGGGGCGCAAGGTCCCATAGAGCGGGCTACTCCCACGTTGGGACCGGGAGTTGTAACTCCCTGGCCGCATCGTTTCTACTGTAGATGCACGCAACTGGCGATGAACGTGGACAAGAGAAGGTGCATTTAAAATGGCATACACGAATAAAATGAACAGGTGAACTGACCAGCTCGTCACCAATGTTCCAGATGACTGCCTGCTTGTCTTCGACCACGTTCTCGGAGATGAGGACCAGCTTCACTTTGTCTCCTATTGGAAAATTTTCGTAGAGAAGCGTTTGAGAAAAATGCGTTACAGGCGCGGAGGGAGTGCGGGGTGGGTGGAGGGGGACGCATATAGCGACGGCACAGTAGGCACGTCTAAGTCAGACATCGATAAAACCTTGCGACAGTTTATTTTTTTTTTATGCGAGACACAGACAAGCGGTTTGTGCAATGGTTTTGACACTGAAGCATCCCACGATAGTACAGTGTCACCGAGAAAAGTCACGGCGGCGCCCGAGGAGATGCGCGTTCGCGTATGTATTATTTACCGCTGGCTCCGCGTGGCTTTGAGACTACAGCGCCAAGAACGTATGCGCTATTTAATGCTCCGGAACGAAGCAAACCATCATAGGTAGCGCACTGCTGTACTTTGATACGTCGAGGGTCTTTTCTCAGTGATACAAACAGGCAAACAAACAAACAAACAAACAAACAAACAAACAAACAAACAAACAAACAGATGTTTGAATATTCACACACGGCTAGAGCCAGCTGATGACTTGCAGTTGACTTCTTACATTTACTGTTTGATTTATTAATTTATTCACTGCTTAATGAGCGAACTAATAGGTTATATGGTAGATATAATGACCGGTCAATTGCAGTTGGCTGTAATATGGGCGCAACGGCTACTAGCGCAATCTGTGGCAAAGTGGAATTGCGTGTTTACAACACTACACATTCGCGGCGATGGTTCAGTGGCTGCGCTGTTCTGGTGACGTTCATGAGGCCGCGGGGTCGACTACCTGCTCCGCTGGTTGCATTACAATAAAGCAGGAAGGCAAGAACACTCGTATGCAGTGCTGTCAGGTGCCCCATATAAATCATTCGTGCGCTCCAGCAAGAACCCACCGATTGTCTTTGTGTTGCTTTCGGTCGTTATAAACCAAATGAACGACTGGATTGACGAATGAATGAATAAATCAAGGAGAATAAGTTATGATGACGATGTCGACAAGCAGCTTTTCGGGGCGCACAGGCCACGTTCGGGCACTGACCGACATGAGTAATCAATAAAAAGTAATTGCGTTGGTAAAAAGAGATTCTGGCGTAGGATGATTGCGCAAGGATTTTTAGTAAGTACACGTCGAAGTAAATAGTCGCGGTAAAATAATGGTGCAAAAAGCCACGTTAAAGGCATGAAAGTGAGAATACATTCTAACACTATATTATCGAATTGTGTCATCCTATTTTTTTTTTAATATACCTTAAGCGCAGATTATTCGGACTGGTTTGCTCAGAATGAGAGCCTAGTAAACAAAGCGGCTGATGGCGTAAACCCATGAATCAATAAATGGCTGGTACACATACAGTTTGTCGAATAATGCATTGTGTATTTGATCGATTGAGTTAATGATGTGTTTGTTCCTTTATTGAACGATCGATCTGTCGACGGACTCAGGAGGCCAGTAAAACTCACCAGAGGCGGGCTTGGCGAGGTTCACTACGAGCTGCTGCTTGGTCGCCCATCGGCAGTGCACGTTCAGAGGACCCAAGGCGCTGAGCGTGTCGCTGGAGAGTATCCGCTCGCAACCGGATGCGAGACACACGTTGACGGCGCGGTCGAACAACACCACGGCGCTGCTGCCTTTTTGAAGACGCAGAAATGAAACACACACACACACACACACACAGGCGTGAGAACGCACGCGCTCAAGATACTGAACACAAACTTAGGTTCCTTCAAGTTATTGTCGGTAAAATGTCATCACGCAGCTGCACCCAGGCCGACAGTCACAGCGCTGGTCGTGGTCTCGTGCAAGTTGGACTTAACCAAAGGTCGTCAGGAAAGCGCGCGAGTGCACCCATGATTTTTAAAGAATGCAGCAGATGCAACGAGTTGTAATCTATTTTATATACAGCGAAGTTTTTTGTGAATGCATAAAGGGCCGAAATACGAGTTTTTGTTTGTGTGTGCTTGTTGAATGTCCGCACAAAGTGACACGAAAGGTTTTATTCAGGCATTGCAGAGTGGCTAATGCAATGCAAAAGCCGCTGCCGCGGATGCACGAAGGCGAGTTTTTTTTTTCCCTCGCACGGCTGGCACCGCCGCGAATGATGATGATGATTTATTGGCATCCCGTTTGAAACGGGGCGGTGCCAAACAATCATCCAGCCTGCTCGATTTCATCAGGTATGCTATGCATGTTTACATGTACAGTATACATGGTAAATGCTATACCGTAATCAGGTATGCTGCACGTGGCGCTCGCCTCCGCGGATGCGTAAAGCCAGAATAGAGGGGCCTTACGCATGCGCGGAGGCCAGCGCCATCTGGTGGCGGTGCAAGGAACCCAGCGGCGCGCGCGTCGCCCGCTGTAATTCGTTGGCCTATTCGGCGAGAGAACAGCCGCCAGGCCGCAGCACCCGCGGTAACGAAGCCCGGCGAGCGTCGCAAAGCTTCGCTTTAGAGAAAATGGCAGTCTCGCCCGAAAGCCAAGCACTGAAAGTGTAATGGCACATCTTTAGCTCTGCGTTCAAGCTCCTCACGCAGTGTGACGGGGTGTGACGCGGGGTGACGTGTTGTGACGTGGCGCGACGCAGAAAGTGAGGCAATCGCTGCTGTGCAGTCGAAACAGCGGGTTTGGCCGAAGCCGAAGGCAGCGGCCGGGGCGATGTCCGGTGTGCCCGCCCCCGTTGGCAACGCTCCTAATCATAGGGAAGGATAGAAAGAAACTGGTACTATCACTTGTCTAAGCAACTTGTTGCTAGGCGACGTTCCGCACGTGAAGGACAGCGCTAAGGTTGACTATTATTCACGCGTTTCATTCCTGCGTCTTATACCCCATAGCAATTGCTGGCGAGCGCGCACGTGATCTAGCTCTTCCGAGACACTGTGGCTATGCGACGTGACCCCTCCGCCAATCGTCTCAGTGCCAGGGTTGCTAACCATACCGAATTTAACGAGACAGTCCCGACTTTTGTGTTAATGACCCGTGTCCCGTCTATAGACTCAGTCGGGACGGCCCACTGGCCCGGCTTCAGCTTTTTTCCCTGCTGGATAACAGTGGATAGATCATATTTCCTTTTTATAATGCGTGACAATGCGTGTGTGTGTGTGTGTGTGTGTGTGTGTGTGTGTGTGTGTGTGTGTGTGTGTGTGTGTGTGTGTGTGTGTGTGTGTGTGTGTGTGTTTTCTGTTGCATTGCTTTCCACAAAAAGGTGGTTTTGTTGTCGTGGTCGTAGGTCTGATGTAGGCCGTAAGCACCTCACAGTACCTCGATCCGCATTGGTAGCCGTATCAATCATGCAACTTTCTTGTAAATCGCGACACGGTTAGGACTAAAAAAAAGTTATTTCACATTGCTGCACGTAGAGACTGACTGACGCCATGTAGATTTCAAAGTACTCTTTCGCATTTGGGCCACTGTGGCTCAGTAAAAGTTCTTCGAACGTGCTGCGTCTAGTCTTTAATGACGCTTTTTGTATATAATGCAGTCCATCTTTACCGATAAAAAATTAAAGAGTCGGTGGAACTCTAAGATTTACAAACAAGCTCCGCCCACAAAACCACAGTGCTCCTGCTTTTTCCCGCTGAAAGTAAGCCGAGCCAGATCGATCCGCTAACAGTATAACGACTTTACTATCGTAATGTAAATGCGAGGCTAGTTGGAAAATAACAGCTCGTAGTTTCAAGCTAAAATGTTACCATTGACGGAGCGCTAATATGATGATCACCCATAATATTTTCCAACGCTTTCAAGGTTTCAACCTGAAATCATTGACGCAATGACAGACCTGTACAGAGAAGGCCATCGTTTTAGACGCGCAAAACTGTTTGAAGTCACGAAAACGAGCAAACCTGATTGGTTGGGGCATATATGAAAATTGCGTTTGAGTTGTACACCGTCAATATGACTTTTTATGCTTAGGTTGTCACTGGATACAGGCAAAATCTATGACGTCACAGCAGGCAGTTGCTGGGAACTTCAAGCAAGGGAACTTCACCCGTCCTTCAGTTACACTTTTTTAAAACTCACTAAGCCTCTTTTCACGGTAAGAGTGGTTTTTTTGGTATTGCAGATGAGAATTCACTAATCAGCTCAAACGTTTTCTTTGTGGTCCCTATACGTGCAGATAACACACCGTCGGCCGTGATGTATGACGCCTTGATCTGCGGCCTAGTCGCGTACAGCGACAGGTTGAAGCCCGTCACCAGGGGGTGCTGCCCGTCGAGCGAAGGGTACACCACGAAATCTCCCGACGTCTTGGGGAAAGGCACGTGGCACTGTGTGAACCAAGAGGGAGCCGATCCCTGAGGCCACACCAGGACACGCTTTTTCACTCTGTCTGCAACGGGAGAGGCCATACGTTCCGTGAAGTAACGCCTTAAGACCGCCGAAATCGTCAAACTCTCACTATACTACTGCAAAGCTGCCCTTCAATGTTTCAAGAAAAGCTAGTTGCAGTTTTACGCACAACGACCTTTTAATGGCGCCTCCGGCGTCACCAGGGCCCCGTATTTACAAGATGTTCTCACGCTAGAACTGTTCGCGCCAGCCAATAGTGATGTAGGACATACTATTAGCGAAGGCGATCAGCCAATTAAAAACAGCACTTACGAACGAAAAGCTTTGTGAATTCGGCCCCAGGTGAATCCGGGTCGCGAATTTACCGGCTCCATCCGTTGCAGCCACAATCATCCGAACTCGCATTTCCCAATTAAAGAAACCGGCAGCTCAAAACAGCCACAAGAAACACGACATGACTTTCTACTTTAATGACTAGTTTGTTTCATAAAACAATATACAGGCGCAGAACTGGCACATGCCTACCTAACTGTAGTCTATTATCAAAACGCATCGACAGCATGATTTACCGTCCAAAAAAGTTTGTTTAAGCAGAGAATCCAGAAGCCAAAATACAACCCCCCGCCCCCACACACGCGCGCGTACGTGCAAGCACGCACGTACAAACATAAAGACGGACGGACGGAGACAAAAGTGGAGAGGTCAATTTTCACAAGTTCATCACGAAACACGACAGAGAAAATAACAAGGAGAAAGAGATGCAACAGCCGACATAGTCGCTACTTGCCCCCTCTGCATGTTCTCTCTTTCTTTCCCTTCATACTACAGTGTCTGAAAGTGAATGGCCACTAAGTCGCCGCACCATCCACACTATTTACAAACGCACAAGTTACGGACGTGCAGACACCACCTCGAGATTGGCTCGCACTGTCACCTGTAGAGAGGAGCAATCACCTGATGGCACGAGGATGCAGTACAACGGAAACTTCGGGACGTCTCCGCCAGAGAAGGTGAGCGTGAGAAAATCGCCCTTGTTCTCCTCCCGGCGGTAGGGGGCGCTGGCGGGCTCCATCTTTTCAAAGGACACTGGGCGTACAAGAAGTCGGCGTTGAACGGCCGGTTAGATCTGCTTCCACTGGGCTTGTGGTGGTTATTTGTTATGGCGGACCCAATTGAAATAATTACTGAATTAGTGTAGGCTTATAAAGTATAATTTCAAAACCCTATTTCCGTTAATAGCGTTATAAGTGATAAGTTACTAAAACCGAAAATGCAGCCCGACCGTTCATTTGGCTACTTTCTTGGTTACTTTTCTGATAAGTAGTCAAGATTGGTCGTATATTTTTCGTTTTTAGATTTCATGAGCCTTTATTTTTTACGTTGAGACCTGATGACTCTGGACGTAAGAAACAAGGCGTCTTGCGTTGCTGTGGTGTTAAAGTTGTCGGGCAAGAGCACTGGCAGATGGTGAAAAGCATACTTAGGCAGCGAGAATAACAAAATGTTTACAGCGAAAGTTTGGCAGAAGTAGTAAGAAAGAATTGCACAGTGAATCTGATTAACTTGGCGCGAAGGAAACAGTGACTTAATGCACATACTAGAAAGCAACAAACCACCCGTAGAGAATCCAGCGTGCAAGAAAAAAAAGTATTTTATGTTTGCATGATTGGCAATGCTGACTGTGCTGACTTGTAAAACATTGCGCCTTGCCGCTTTCCACCCCCCTTTCTTGTTCAAACAGACTTGCCTTCATTGTTGAATGCTGTGAGGATCGTGTCTGAGCTGTTGACCTCTTTGCCGATCCGTGAAAGTCGCGCCGTCACCACGTAGGTTCCTGGAATTGGAATTTGCCACACACGGCAATTAGAATACGTTATGGATACGCTGTGGTGAAATTGTGCGAAAGACAATAACACACTAAAAGAAATGTTCGCAAGGCAAAAAACGTAAACGAGCAGCTAAGCTGCGGGTCGTTAGGCGTGACATTAAGAAATAGGAATCCAGTGATCTGGATTACAGCGCAAATGGCGGTAAGCCGATATTCTAGTTGACAGTGAGTGAGTGAGTGAGTGAGTGAAACAACTTTATTTGGTCCACTATAGACGTAAGCGAACTCCACGTCACCTGGCTAGGCCCACTCGGGGACCATCAGGTGAAACCTGACGGAGTCGTGCAGGCCATTAATGCGTAGAACAGATAACCGGTGGTCTATTACAGTTGCACAATGTGCGCCAAGGGAATGGAAGCACAATGGCGGACGGCAAAGAATTAGGTGGCGTGATGAACTCAGCAAGTCTGCGGGCATAAAAGGGGTGGGGGGGGGGGGGTCAGCTGGCGCAAGATAAGGGTAATGGAGATCGCCGGGACAGTCCTTCGTCTTATAGTGGACATAAAGATAGACCAGTAATGATGATGATGACGATCAAGTTCTATCTGTATATCCGTACGCGAACGTGCCCTACGTAAAAGGCACATTGGTCAGGTGCCTGAGCACATTATGCATATACTGGATATACGTACGCGATCGCCTAAAGATCCACATTCGCTGGCTTTATACAGCAGCAAGCGGTGACGAAGCTGTAATCGTAAAGATGGCGTCGCCCGTGTCAGCGTTCCTCGCGCCAATTTACCAAAATACACACCAGCTCGGCCGACTCAGAGAAATACAGAATAATAATCGGCATGCAACATATCCGCGGCGAAAAACATCGGCTTCCAGAAGGTCATTTGGAGCCAAAGACAAAGTCTAGGCAAGTTTGTCTACTATACCTGCCATTTATGGTTCATGCTTTAAGGCTAAGAGTTTCCTTGGATCAATAGCGATAAAAAACATGACGTGATAAGCATCAGCATATAAGACAAAAGTAGCAAAAGTTGAGCTTCAAACGGGGGTGAGGCGAATGAAAGGATTAGAGTGAAAAGTGAACAAGAAGAAAGAAACTAAAAAAAAGAATATTGTGCACTGTAAAATACTGTACATCCTTAAAAGGCTATAAGGATGTAGATATAAAGGCAAAGAACAGGTGAGACGAAATACGAGAGAAAGAAACAGCGATGACACGAACACAGCCTATAAAAAGGAAACGCAAACAGGCAAACTCAGTAAGCTCTACAGGATTTGGTCAACGCCTAAGTATACTGTGTGGTGTCTCTGTACCTTGAGGGAATGCCCTGGGCTGACAGACGAACACGGTGCCGTTGCCGCGACCAGCGGCCGTGATTGGCGGGGGCGGCTCGCCGGACTCTGTTGGGGTCGCCTCACGCCGCCGGAACACGCAGAGGACGTCACGTGACTCGCCACTGAAGGCGCCCTCTAGCGTGACCTGAAGAAGACAAGCACGACTTGACTTCGACATGCGTGAACAAGACAGGTGGCTAGGGTAACAACGACAGAAAAATTTCATTTCATTTTTATTCCTTGAAGACCCCGCGACGGGGTATTACATAAGGGATGGGTTACACAGAAACAAGCACAAACCATGTGTTAATCTATGGCGAAAGGTGGTTGGTGACGCTTTCTATGAATATCTTCCTTCCAGCAAACACTTGTTACTGTTCAGGTAAAAATGATCCATTTCATATTTTTTTTTTTACAGTGACACAATCCAGCGCACTTAAAGGGATACGAGTGAGTGCATTTAGTTACGTTGTATTAGTAAATGACATAGTAAATAGACAGGAGGTTAGCCTCAAAACACACAGAAACACGAGAGGTGGCGACGCCACTGTGGCTGTTTCCGCATCAGCTCCTCACCGTGACGTCACAGATGTTGACAGAAAGGTCGCAGAACGCCATAACCACTGAACCCCCACGTGGCGGGTAGGCCACCAGAAAGTATATCACGTTGAAAATTTCAAAACAGTCACTCGCTTCATTTGTGAAAACGTTACTCCCCGAAATTCCTTAATTCTCTTCAGATTATTATAAATATCCGTAATCTTTCTTGTTTTACGTTTCACGGGAAACTACTCGCTCCCATATTCATTACTATCAAAATTGCGAATTACATTTATAACATAATATTCACTTTAATATAATGTCAACACCACCTGCTTTCTTTCTTTCTTTTTTTGCTTTTGTGTTGCTGATCCTGCTTAGTGGGTGACTTCCACTGCTCGGAAACAACAATGACAAGTCAGGAAACCGAGTTTCTACTACTTAAAAACGAGTTCTATCTTTCCCGTAACTTAAGAAAAATAAATGTTACACGGCCCGTCCTGCTTAGCAAGCTTCATCGACCGTATTAGCTCGTAACAGAAACAATTCATATATCGTCGATACGGCGTCGTATCCCTGTGAACTGCGAAGTGCCGGTGGCCAGGAGGACGTCGTAAATCAAAGGGGGCGACCTAATTTCGAACCTCGGCAACGTGACATGCTAGTTCGGCGACAAGGTCTCCTTATCGGCTTCCCGCGCAGACGAAGCAGGAGCCAAAACAAGCCCAGCAGGCCAGTGTCCAGGTGAATCGATGCACTCGTGGCCCCGCGAACTTCCACTCGACGCGACGCGGAGAAGCTAAGTGTATAGACGTAAGCACGTGAGAGTCACGAGCTCATTGACCGCAAACTCGACCGCGCTGCCAACGGCGAATAATGGCTCGTCTACACGTATGTGAGTTGCACGGAATCTCGCCCCGCGATCGAAGGCAAGGACTTAGCATTTCGCTAAGTTGTGGCACTGACAGAAAAGAAAAAGGAAAAGCGGGTCTCTTTTTCTTTGTTCGATGAAAACGCTTTTAGGGCTCCCTGCGTGATGCCCCTGCTACTTACCTCAATCGATCGACGTTGTTCTTGCTGGTGGTTCGTCAAATCCTGTTATCTGTAAACTCTTAAAGAGACTCTTAGCACTACTCTAAACGCATTCACTGAAACAGCGACGCGATGGCAGGCTAGATTTGCTGTTTCTACGGCAGCCTTTTCCATTTTCTTTTGTCAAATGTGCTCTGGCTGCATACAACACGCGACGAGGTTCGATCGATCTCGTTCACTGACTCATAAAGTGAATTTGGTGATCTTATGAACGAAGTGTGTTCTTGCCGCCGGACGTATTGTCGAAGCAATCGATATATGGCGTAGAAAACGTGAGCGCCTCACAACCACCGCAATAATGAAACCGCGAAACTCCCCTGAGAGTTTTAGACTGTTCATAAACCTATTGCCAGCATACCTGTTTATCGGGGAAGAGCGCAGATTATTATTATTATTATTATTATTATTATTATTATTATTATTATTATTGTTATTATTATTGACATCCCCTTTGAAACGGGGCGAGGACCAATGGTCACCTAGCGTGCTTGAGTTACTCGAGTATGCTATCAATGCTTTTCATTCTAGCATACTTGTATACATCTCTTTAATCTTCTCTATATACCTTGTACCGCTGCCTACGCGTCTAATGGATCCGGTCGTATCAGTCCCCATTTTTCCCCACCAATGCTCTAAACGTCTCTTCCTTATCTCAGCTGCTGACTGATTGATATTGCCATCTATTTTAAATCTAAGCGCGTCTGAAAGTTGTACGCTATGTACTGGTATCGTTGTGTGAATACCTTCGCATTCCATTAGAATGTGCTGAGTGGTCTCCGGATCTTTGCCGCAGCATACACATGCCCCATCTAATTGTGAGTATTTGCGCCGGTATGTTTTTTATCCTTAGGTAACCAGCTGGAGACTCAAATAGCAAGATGCTTCCCTTTGTGTTCATAGCCCCAGTGACCCTACTCGGTGTCATAGACAAATGGTAATTTACGAAACACCAAGATCGCCCCAAACGTCGTAGATGTAGTCCCAACAAACATGTACAAACTTATTAACCGTGTTCTGTTGCACCGTAACATTGAAGTGCTATTGCATTCTCACAGAGAGTGATCGGAGATGAACTATGCAACAATTCTTTCTTTTTTTTGTTGGAAACCGGTCGTTTGAGCAGCAGCATGGGCGTACCGACGGCTGACACTTCCGTGCGAGAGAGGGAGGAAGCCACGATCTTTGACTCGAGAGAGAGAGAGAGAGAGAGAGAGAGAGAGAGAGAGAGAGAGAGAGAGTCTTTATTCGAATAACAGACTTATCGTGGAAAGCTGTTGTACGCGAACGGGGCAAGGCTACTCGATCACCTGACCAACCTGGCTTCTTCGACACACCCGTGGCTTTTTTTTCTTCTTTCTTTAGCGAAAGTGCTCAGGCATTTCTTCCAGGAAATCTTGTAATAAGCACGCCATAAGCAAGTCATAAGTCCTTGCGACAAGTTAAGCCACTCTGCCTTATATTGCCGTAGCGTTATCACATGTTAGACGGATGACATCAGCGTCATGTCGATGCTTACATGTTTAAAATGCTGCGACGATGAACATGAAACAGAAGTGAGAAGTGAACGAACAACATTGGAAGAGAAAAAGGTAGCAGAATACTTAAAAAAATTTCATAGATCACAGAATGTTAGCAGCAGCAGCAGCAGTAGTAGTAGTAGTAGTAGTAGTAGTAGTAGTAGTAGTAGTAGTAGTAGTAGTAGTAGTAGTAGTAGTAGTAGTATAGTGGTATTAGAGAGAAACAAGGAGAGTAGTATAAGCATTAACAGCATTAGTAGTAGTGGTGATGGTTGTGGTGGTAGTAATTCGCAGTAACAGAAGTCGAAGAAACGAGCTAAATGTAGTAGTATGAGGAGGAGGAGGAGGAGGAGGAGGAGGAGGAGGAGGAGGAGGAGGAGGAGGAGGAGGAGGAGGAGGAGAAGAATTGTAGCAGCAGGGCACAACACTAATAACGACAAAGAACAATGACTGCCGTACCTGTACATCCACGTCAGCGGGTACGGCGGACGGTCGCACGGCTTTGAGAACGAAGCACGTCGCGCCCTTACCGTTGCACACGCCACACTCATCCTTCTCACCCTTCCTGAAAAAAAATACGCAGATACAACTCACAGCTTGGAATCTCTAGAAACGGAAGCATTCGCGAAGCGCTCACTGAAATTATCACCTATGCAGCGCGTCATCTCATGCAATGTTTGCGCTCATGTGCGACACGTACCGTTCACAGTATACGGCGAAATGCAAACATCGTTTCATGCGAACGCACGCAGTGAGTCGCCGACGACGCAGCGATGTCACGAGCCCGATGGTGACGTTCGTCGACGATGCAGTGCTGAGGACCGGGGTGTGTGTTGAGAGACGTATACAACGCGAAATATAGTGGTAGCGTTTACCATTATTCTTTTTTCTTTCCCGGTTTCTTTCACGCGTGCGTGGCTTAACGGAAACTGGCTCGCGTACACACGCTACCGAGCGAATCCTGGTCACGCAAGCACGTGCTACGCGACGCGAATAACGCGCTTGTTCGGCGAGACGGCAGCAGCCACCGTATAAAGCGCCTCCATCCACGCGTCAATGCGGCGTTGACGCATGGACCTGGTCGCGTTGACCTGATCGCGTTGACCTGGTCGCGTTGACCTGGACGCGTTGACCTGGTCGGCGAAAACGTGTATGAAGGGGGCTTTACCACCGCCAGGGAAATCCAGGAGGGTTCATTTAAAGAAAGCTTCCCATAAAAAAAATGAAGAGTCCACGCAGCGTGCAATACGACTTTACGCGAAGCATTCTGCAGGTATTGCCGGCTACCCGGCATTGTTTTGGTGTTCTGCAAAGCGCCAATAGGTGGAGCAACTTGCTTATGCAAGGCGAGCAGTTCCGTGTGTGACGCGAACGCGATGGCAGCGGCAAGGCGACAAAGGCGACGGCAGTAAAATGGCGATGGCACGACGACTAACTTATTGCACTCTGGCGAAAGAAACGTCACAACACGTTCTGTTACGACCTGGGCCGGTCCCGAAGGCGATACAACGTCATGTAGCGTCTCAAAAACGCCATTTGCTCACCCGTCGCAGAGGCAAGGGGCCTTGGACGTCTTGCAGTTGCCGCAGCTGTCCAATACGTCGGCCTTGGATACGGTTCCGTTGCCACCGACGCAGCTGCCGCACGTGACTGTGGCCTTCTCTCGAGACATACCTTAACGTTATCAGCGAAAAAAAAAAGCGGTAAGTTGCAAGTGCTCTGCGGGAATAGCGTGGTAATATAAGCTTGCAATACAACAACGTCGAAGTAACAACCTCCATCGAGAGAACACTTCCCTCGCACAAGTCATGCATCGTAGCCGACTGCATATCAATAGAGAGTCTATTGAAGAGTCTTGTAGGCACAGCCCTATGTGATGAGGGACTGCCTGAAATACAAGACCAAGCTTCCAGTGCCAAACCCGTTGTGAAATTCATTGTGTGCTTGCGACGGTTGAGTACAGTGGTCCTTAGCTTAGTTTGTTACCGGTTTGTAATTCCCTTTAATTTTTTAAATAGTGCTGTTACAGTCCGTACCAAAGAGGTCTATCTCGCAAATTTTCTTCAGTACATAAAAGTCAAAGAACAACCACCTAAGCAATAGCTCTCAGTGGGACGCTGCGGCCTCGGCCCGAATCATTTCATATCCCTTAGTTTAAGATTTCAAGTCGCCTGCCCGCATTCTCCTCCACACCGGGTCGCCATACAATTATTGTAAGTCGCCCACTGCAGGACGCCCGGCCATAGATTGGGGAGCATGACGGATATCACCGCGAAGCAGGAAACCGAAGAACCGTACACGATCAATATGAACATGAGTCACTAATACTTTGCATTCGTGCTGTCTCAGCGAAATTGTATGAGTGTGCAAACTCTGATTCGGTTATAGACGGCCCAAGCTAGACAGCTAATCGAAGCTCACCGTCGACTACAACACCATTTTGCAGTTGTTATTGCTTCTGAAATATGATACGTATCCACTGAGGCATAGAGTTACACAGTAAATATTTGTGCACTGAGGGGCATGAACCAAGAACAAGGGTGGTACGAATAAACGTAATACAAATATTGCGAAAAGAAAAATAAGCAGACGTGGAAATCCAATGATTGAGGAGAAAGAATACTGCGTCATTGAGTGGTTGGACCAGCTGAATGGACACTTAATAAAAGATTCAGAAGAGAGAAGCTTCACAGACGAAAATAAGAAACCTACGCACGGAAACGAAAGTCACAAGCTCACGAATAGTGTCACAACGACCGGCACTACAAGTACGGTCTAGTATTTCGGGCACTCACCTCATCATCACGCAGGGAGATTACGCAACATATACAGCATCCAAAAACTGGCACAGAAGTATTACTAGGGAAAACACTACGCGGTCGCGACCTGAACGACATGAAAGCGTGAACAAAGGAAGCACCGTGGAAAGGGGACAGATCAAGTAATTAGTTCATACTTTACAAAAATCACGCGTCACATTCAATTGCAATTCTATAAAAGAGCTTCATTCACTGCAACGGAAGCTCAGCAGAAGCCCAACAAAATTTTTTTTGTAACGAGTTTTGTAAGAAATTGAATTTTTCAAATAGCCGGCTCTAAAAAGAACTATCTTTCCTATCCTCTCGGTAAAAAGGTTTCATTGAACAATTCCGATCGAAAAGGACTTGAAATAAATGTAATAGCAATAGGAAAGACAAGAAAAGCACGTAGCTGCAATTAGAATCTACGGGAAGAGAAACTTTATTTAAGCGTTTAATTAGACGCTATACAACTAATGATGATGCATACAAACTTCATCCTGTGCAACGTGTAACCTCATGCAAGGTTTTGTACATTACACGAAATCGATTACACCCCCAAACGTTCCTGCAGCTGAGGGCACTCGAAAAGCAGTAGAAACGCATCAGAATTTCTATAACGAGCTTTGCATGGAATAAAATTACTCAACACAGTCGGCTCGAAAGAGGAATACTTTGCACTCAATAAAAGAGTTTCATTGAGCGTTCCCAATATCAACAAAAGTTAGAAGTAGTAGTGATAGGAAAGAAAAAGAAAGTTATCATGGCCGACGTTCGATAGCGTGAAAATAATCGAATACGGCATCAAAAGCATCCCTGTGTCTTAGAAGCGGACTCGTGTAATGGGCGTGGTTTTTTTTTTCTTTAGTCCAATTTTTTTCGATACACCTTGAGAGTCTCTCGCGTTGTTTGCTGACGGGAGTCGATCGCGATGTTGCAAACACGGCGTTGCAGTGAACGGCTCAGGCCCGTTTTTCCTGGCGTGTAGTAAAATACTGCGAAAGAGAGGGGAACGGACGAATCCCGGCCCCGACTCCAATCGATGTTTTTCTTGAAAATATTCTTAAATTTTTTTTGTTTTTTAATATTCCGTCACCGTATACGCCTAGAATGTAAAATGTTGCCCGGGAGACCACTAAAAAAAAAGTATATCTATTGAGCGTGCCGCGATGCGCGACGGATCGACCACTGTTTAAAGAACCACGGCTTTCGCGTACACGCATGCACTTTGAGAGCCCTGGTTCTCGTGTGGGTGTGTTTATTACTACCCTAGAATTTTAATTTCCGCCGCTATACAGCTCCTTATTATTTGTTTTATATCCTATTTCGCCTGAATGCCGTCGTCGTGGTAACGCTGGCCTACCGTGGTGATTTCTCTACGCACGAGGGTTTCGATTCAACTCTTCCGAGTGTATGCAAAGAAAAAGAAAAGAAGGAGGAACTTGTTGAGGGTAACATAAAGGAAGTTAAAGGTAAGCCGAAGAATCACTTTTCAGAGGACTTTCAGCGAATTATTAGTCTCCCCCTCCCTCCCCCACTGAATTTAAAAATCACAGTTGAACAGGCCACAAGTCAGCGCAAGTCAGTTCAATTTAGCAAAAAGAAAAAGAAAAGAGCAGCAGCGCCTGCGGAAGACACAGCATGTAGGTTAAATGCCCAAGACGATCTTGACGTCATCGTGGTATCGGCGTGGCGCGCATTTCGAATAGAGCGCTCACGTGACCCCTAATTTGACGTCATCCTTGCGCTCAGTTTCTCGCCGTTACGCTCGGCGCGCGAGTTAGTGGGTGGGTGGGGGGGGGGGAGGGTCAACGAAAATTTAAACGGTCGATTGCAGCGCTGCTACACACACAATCGAGAGAGTAGTAAACTTTATTCTTTTAGACAACTTTAGAGAGTAACTTCAGGAATCGGAGTACAGTCTGGTAGCTCTGCAAACCACTGTAAAACTTCCAAATTCTAAAACCGCGTCGGCTTCCCTGTGCCACAAGAGGGCTCGGGTGCTTATATCACCAGTTGTGAGTGACTCAGCGATCAACACCTGATTGTGGGTGTACCAGTGCAAAGTGTCAACTCCTCTCTTCTTCCTCATCTTTTAGTTCCTTTTCACCAGTGAAGGGCAGCCCAAAACGGGTCCAGACTGGTTAATCTCCCCGCATTTCCCGTATGACCTTTCCGTCTATCTCTCTAGTGTAACTTATAGAACAACAGTAACAGGCATGACAACAAGGGCAACGTCGACAGGACGAACGCTGACAACGGCGACTGCGCCGACATGACGACCGCTCTGGCGGCGCCATGACGAGCGATGGTGTCTACGACGGAATGGTGACGATGTGACACAACGAAATGGTGACGATATCAATGGTGACGATGTCCCACGACGGAATGGTGACGGTGTCGATGGTGACGATGTCACACGACGGAATGGTGACGATATCAATGGTGATGATATCACACGACGGAATGGTGACGATGTCACACGACTAACAATGAAACACAGAGAAAGCTATCGATCTAAAATTGCGTTTCTTGTGTCAAATTAAAGGCGAACGCATCTAAAATCGAATCTGAGGCAGATCTAACGCATCTAAGGCGCGAACGGCGTCTGCGTATAGAATACAGCCACGTAACGCGCAACTATTTATCGAGGACGGAATGACAACCTACGTGCATCGAATGTCAAGAACCACTTACGATAACGTAACATTGTAATTACATGCCACGCGAAAAAACATACTTTCACTAGTTATACAAGCGAATAATACCCTTGCACCCCAGCTTAATTTCACGTCAGAACGCACTTGTTTCACAGGCTAACGTCGTTGATCTCTCGAAAGAATGCGCTTTTTCTAAAGAAACTGTGGTGATGTTAGTATGATTGCTTAAACTACTTAATTAGTTATTTCTGTGATGTTCTCTGGCTAGCGCAGCGTAGCCTTAGTCGCTTTTGCGCCATAAAACAAAACAAAACCCTAGGGAATGATGCTGGAAAGACGGGGGGGGGGGGGTGAGGAGGAAGCGGTTGATGCGCGGTACCTGGTATGCGACACACTCCGAGACAGTCCTTGTAAGCGCTGGCGTCCTTGGCCACCGGAGCGCGGACGCAAACGCCGCACGAGTCTCTGGTGTATGACGGCGACGTGGGCCGGGCCGAGCTCGCCACCTGGCTCGCCAGGCAGACGCCGCGACAGTCCCGGTGCTGGGCTAGCAGCTCCTTGTCGGCCGCGTACACCTTGCTGTGCTTGCCGTCTGGCAGCGCGGTGGCCGAACGATAACGGATGAAGGGAACATGTTAGTGGCGCAGAGGTGGACACAGCAGGACTATAGTGTCTGCATACTCTTAAGCCGTATGGTGAGCGCACTTGTACACGCTGACGAAAATATTACATTGTAAAATTCGTAAATTCTGCGGACACGACACCGAGGGAGAGACGGGTGGGTCCAAAAGCCCGGTTTTTTTTTTCTTTTTTCAGGCAATTGCCTAGAACTTACAAGCAGTGGCAGACTTAGAACAGCAAAGTCCAGCAAACAACACGTTGCTTTCAGTTCACAATGACTTTTTCACGTGTTGAATGTCTTGCGTGCCTCGCCAACTTATCCGAGTGAATTTGCTCCCTTTTAGTTAACCGTCTTGCATCATTTCGCCATTAGAAAGCTTCCGACGAATGGTTCGCAGGTCGAAGAGCAAATTTTTTTTGCCACCAAATTTATTTTTCGTAAAGTTTGACACCAAATTCGTGAATTTGTAAAACGAGCTCAAATGTGTGAAACTTACGGAAAATTGGGCAGATATGTACTTGTTCCACTCATCTGGCTCTGCTTCACTACGTTCAACACCAGGCCGTCCGCATTATTGCTTTTCAGTTCACTCAGATACAGCGCATCGTACCTCTTGCAAAAGCATCACGTTTGTTTAAAAAAATTGGGTTACTTAATTTAAGTAAATCAATCACTGTTTACAAATCACTTTACTCAAGCGTTCCTTTAGACATTTTTAACACATAACTACTTGATAACAATGAAACTCGGTTTGCATAAGCGAATAACTTCCTTTTAGCTAAAATTAGAATTAATTAGGAAAATTCATTTCTTTCTTTTAAGCACTGTCCTTCTGTAACACGAGATCGTTTTTCATGTAGGCAGTCCTAAAAGGGTTTATTTTTGCCTTCTTTGTAATTATATTTTACTAAAGTGTCTTTTAATGTGATTTGTGCATGTGTGTTTTTTTTTTTCGTTTACAATCTATAGTTCTAAATAAAATTACGTTACTTTACTGTACTCTTTTCTGCGTTGTGTTAGTGCTTGTTACTCTGATCTGTTTGCTGCATTTGCTTAAGCATGTTTGCTTCTTTAGCTTTAGTGACGATTCAGACAAAGAAACAAAGTTTATCAGACTCTCTCTTTCTTAGTACAGAAGGTACCCTTACAGCCTAGAGCATTCGGACATGTTCCTGTGCATTTTGTTACTATTATCCAAGGTTGAATGAACTAAGTGCTTAATAATATGATTGTGATTTAAAACTGTGTCGTATAAATGTTGAAACAGTGCTTATCAACCCTGCGCTGCAAGGTTAAATAACACCCGTAAAGGGTGTGAATAGTATGGCTACGCGCATTGGCCTCTTATTGGGTATTGGTATAGTTTATGTCACGCTAATTTCAGAAGCTTCGGTAAGCCGGCAACACAAAACAGCGAATCACAGTATAATCTGCCGCGGTGCATGCGTACTTTGTTGAGCAAAAGGTAAGTTCTGTGCAGGGGCGGTATATTCTCGATCGAGCTGGCCGGTACTGTCACCTTCGCGAGATCTCGCGCGACAGCCACCGGACGCCTCGAAGTAAACAGTCGAAAGCGTTCTTGGGAATGCGCGAAGAACGCGGGCTCGGGTACAGCGCTTCCAAACGCTTGCAGCCGTACACATGGGTGCGTCCGGTGCCGACTGAGGCGACACCTCGCGTAAGCGGTCGTAACCTCGACGGCGACAGCACGGTGGCTAGAGCAGCGATAATTTCTTACAGCAGAACTGCTTATTGTCCTAGTTAGTGCCTGCTAAAAGACATGTTTTTTGCCGCAAGTTAGAACACGCACTAAAGGAAGACACATGCCGCCCGTGTTGTCTTTATGCGTCTTCCTTTTGTGTGTGTTTTAACTTGCGACAAAAACACGTCTGATAATTTCTTAGTCGGCGAGGCAGCCGACGACGACCACACGCCAAATCACAGGGGTGGGGGGAGGGGCGAAAGAAATGTTTTGCTTAAAAACGCATTACAAATACACGGAGTTGCGAACGGCGGTGGCTATGCGTTTCGCGGGCAGGAGCACATCATCGAGATCAGCGGCCACCGAGCCGGCGCTAATTGCCGCTGCACAGAGGTGGCATTGGATGAGGAGCGAAGAGAGCAAGACTCGCGCCGTGCGCGAGAGATGGCGCCAGGAGCGCGCTGGCCTGGTTACGGCGAGGGACAACGGCGAGGCGCGACAGTGGCGCGAAACCCAGGTACGGGCGCCAAACAGCTGCGCTCGAAACGAGACGCATTGCAACAACAGTAAGCTTCCACTGCGCGAAGGGTTTCCGGTTCTCCCGCACTTGGCACGGGCGGGGACGGAAGGAGCGTCGTCGTTCAACTCACAGACGCACTGGCCGGAGCATGGCTCGACGTAGGCGCCGCCGGCGCACACCCCGTTGCAGTCCCTGCGCGCCGTGCCACCGCAGGCGCCCCGGCAGTCGCGGCCGTGGGTGCGCCCCAGGCCCGTGTTGCCGCCCACGCAGTAGCCGCACGGGTTGAGCCAGGCGCCGCCGCCGAAGCCGAGGCTCGAACACTCTGCGCGTCGCAAACGTGCGGGTGGAAACACGACGCACGGGGCAATTAACGTTACGGCTGGGTGACACTATATCGCGCGTGACTGGTAATAGGAACAGTGCAGGTGACGATAACGTATTACAGGGGACGGTGGAATATTACTGAAAAATGCAGGGTGTTTCTTTTTTTACGTGGCATAAAGAATTGAGAAAAAAATCACCTGTGGCAGATGGCAGAATTTAATCCTTGAGCCGGGTTACTTGAAGAGGCGGACAATATAAGTGCACACGAAATCTAAATTCATGATTGAGTAATTAACAAAATGTCAAAAGTTGTGTTTTTAACAAGCGGACAACGGCGACGTCACAGAACGTCCTTTCTTCCTGGTCCAATGGCCTTAAACTCTGTTTTTTTTTTCATTTCTTAGGTGCTGCAGCCCCGTTGGGACAATTGTAAGAGTGAGGATAACATCACACACGAATTGCAGGAAAAAAGAATCGATCAGCAACTACGAACGAAACTCGCCGGTCAAGGCATTCCAACGTCCATACCAGCGTACCAATGGTCACGTAAACACTACCTGATCGTAATAGTCACTACTCCCAGCCATTGCATCTCCTCAAATGGCGCTCGATTAAGAAAGTCGACGGAAGGACGAGAGTTCCGACTCCGGTTGTGACTACCGCTGTCTAAAGCGCACAGAACAGGAGGCACCCTGGCCTATCCTTTTTTTTTTCTTTCAAAACAGTGCGCCACGCCCACGGCGAATCAGCCGAGACTTCAACGCGTGATGGTAGCATGGCACGCCATCCGAGCCGCCAACGCACGGCGCGAGCAAGTCAAAGCCGTCAGTGTTCTGAGCACGCAGTCGCAGTGTATAGTATCCCGTGACTTCCTTCGGCGCCACGGTCGGTTTCAACGCCACTCGTCGCCCACGCGATAGGGTGGCTACCCACGCCACGCGAACAGAACACCGGACTGAGAAAGGCATTAATCTTTCTCTCCTTGACAAGGTCCGTTGCGCCTCTTCTCCGGCTGCACCGTCCAATTGAAGTTAAGGCCGTCGGCATATCACGAACCGATGTCCCGTGACATGTGGAGGTAGCTCACGCCACAAGACCGACACCTTTTTTGCCGAAAGAGGACAAGAAAGACAGGCAAAAGACTGACCAAAGGAGGGGTACCTCCGGTTGACCACCCTCTACCGGGGAAGACGAAAAAGGGGGTCAGAAAAGAAGCCTTTTTTTGAGAGGGGAGGGATGTAGGACCCAGTCGCTGTGTGGAACGTAAAACGTCTTGTGCGCTCTACAGAGGCTGTGTGGCCACCAGGCTACACACAGAAATGGCGTAACAAAAAAACATAAGTTACATTCATTCACGCATTTGAAAGCTTACATCCCTAACGTATGTTACAGTTAGTGGGAGTCTTACGGACTAATTTTGCAATCGGGCTCACTGCCTATTCGTAGTGGACCTGTTTGCAGAGGCAACTTATGCGCCAGGTTATAAAGACGCACTTCTCAAAGTGAAGTTTCTATACCTCGTATTTCTTTTGCGATTAAGTGCACATTGTGGCGAAATCGCCAAACACACTTCGAGTTTTCTGCTAGATACCTCCAAAGTAGGCGAAGTCTGCGTACAAAGTAGATGAAGTCGCTTGTATATTTTTATATGTAACCACGTCAATGCGGAAAATAATAAACTGGTTCTGAATGTTATAAAGAAATACGTGACGGATGGTGGGATCGAACCTCTGTCTTCCCGTGCAGTACCAGCTCAATGCTCTAACCATCAAGCCATGAGCTAGCGCTTTGAGACGCTGTGTTACACTTCACTACCTTCGGGATCGGCCTACATTTTCGCCAGACAGATACCTACAAACTATACGAGGTCCGCCTATGGTGTAATCGCACTAGGAAAGAAAAAAAAAATACCGCGGCAGTACTGCGGCGTGTGTAGTATTCAGTAAAACCTCGTTATAACGAGTAAGGATATAACAAAATAATGGTTATAACGAAGTAAGTGAAACTCTCATTGAAGTCCCCATGAAGATCCATAGCGTAGTACACAAAATAACGGATATAACGAAGTAATTCTGGCTCCCTTTTCAACTTCGTTATAACTCGGTTTTACTGTATAGTAAATAAGTCTGTGCCGAACGCCTGTCGCAAAAAAAAAGGGGGGGGGGGGCTCTTCTCGGGTTGTGCGACTCACTCTCGTCAGCCCAGACGACTTGCGGGAGGAGGGCGCCGGTCAGGACGTGTAGCACCAGGGCCAGCGTCGACTGGAGAGGGAAGCCCTGGCGCATCTGCGGCACATGCGACCTGCGGCCGACGCTTGCTCACCGCATGCCCCTTGGACCACGTGGTTACGGAGCTTCCTTGTATATTCTTTTTCGGTTGCAGTCTGGAAAGAAAGAAAGAAAGGGTAAAAACCGTTCTGTCAGAGCGTCAGAAGTCCTGTCTGGACTGTTACGCGTGGGGGATCTGACTGGTCGACGAGACGTTAGAAAGGACACCAAAGATGAATGTGCGGATAAGCTGATTTAGGTAATTACATTCCTGCAGTAACATGACGGCCACTATCGCCGGGAGATGAGACTTGGTAAGCTGGAGAAAACGTAAAGATCGGTGGCGAGGCCACTGTGATGTTGCTGCGCCAACCCGCAATGACGTCACTGATCTTGAGAACGTTTGCTTGGGTGCAGTTAATTGTTTAACGGTAAAATAAGGACTACATTGAACTTTAAAAAGACCCAATAGTCAAGCAAGTTGTGAAAACGTTTTCTGCGCCTAAAGAAGGTCCCAAATACAAGAAAATATATTTGAATTCATGACGTCACGCTAAACAACCGTTTCGCAGGAAGATGTAGATTGGAAGTGATCAAGAGTTGGCGAATGAAGCAAGCACCAGCCTGGAGCCGAGATTTTAAGAAGTGGACTTGTCATCGTTAGCAGGGCCCCTACAATAATTTGAGGACAAGTCCAATGACGGAATGTTGGCTCCAGGCTGACGCCTTCCCTTGTTCGGCCTCTGTTGGAGACGTCGCATTAACCTGGCTTCCCTGAGATGTTAGCGGTGAATTTCAGGAAATTTCTACGTTCAGTGACCATACTATTTTGTTTCCCTGTCAGGTGAACGAAAATATCGTTTTGAAACAATAGTTTATGCGTACAATCTAATGCAGTGTCCCTCATCGCCCCTTCCACGTCGCCGAGTAATGCAGTTGTTGTGACAGACGCAGCTGTAGAGGCGCTGCCGGTTGATATCGACCAGCTGGGGTTCTTTAACGCGCGCCCAATGGACTGCACACGAGCGTTTCCGGTGCGCCATTCTCTCTGTGCTCAGATTTGGCGAGGAGGCTTTTTGTGGCTGGAATGTTCTGCATGCGAAATGAAGCTAGCTCGTAGAGCCTTACCCTTACTCGAGGGAGGCCGGCACTGCGCTCGGCGCATCGACTGCATGCATCGCACTTTAAGCCTCCGCAAAGTGCGCTGGCTACTCAAAGAGCCCACAGAAACGCCAACAATAACCGTAGTACGGATATGACTCGCTGATCTGCAACTGGTACCTCATCAGTAGGAGCACTGCGTTTTAGATTAGGAACAGCACGCTGCGATTATTCGGCAAGCTTTGAAATTTCTTTTGAGGGCAAGCAAAGTGTGTGTGTGGGGGGGGGGGGCGGAGGAGGCGAGGTGGCTTACAAACTATAAGCAAACGCGGCGTCTTCAGTCAGGGCCGTTCGAAAGAAAAAAAACACCCAACAGCGATAGCTCGTCACCTCGGTGCGGCCTTCTAGCCCAAACATATGAATGGTTAGGGCACGAGAGCAATTAATAGTTGTCTCCATTAGCGACGCCACCGTCGGCTTACGGCGCGCTGCATCCAAGCGGTCGGCAGCGGTGTGTGTCGGGCGTTCCGTGACCTGCGACGCGCTCTTGCCGCTCGCCTCGCTTGGTTGAATTTCGCATGTAACGACAACGCATGACACGGCCGTTGCGCGCCGCGGGTGATAAGACCGCGCCGCGCCACGAACGCCGCCCCCATATGGCGCCATTAGAATGCCACCGCAGTCATGCAGAACACAAGAGGCGCTGACTTTTTTTTTCCTTTTTTTTTCAGCGTCAGCTGGTAAGAGCATTTATAGCGCAGACCTTTTTCGTCCTCTCCTGCTTAGGTTTGGTTCGGTGCCACGTGCGAACATGTCACGTGTGGCACGTGACATGTCACGTGCACGTGCCACGCGTGCACGTGGCAGCAGTAGCTGTTCATTTTGCCCGTCCGTGCCCGAGAAGCAGGAAGACGCGGGATGCCGTTTTAAACGATTGCAACAGGACGCTGAAGGAAAACGCGTCAGGAAACGAGCATGCCGGAAACGAGTATGCTTTGTGCATGCGTTCTGGCGAAAGCCTTAAAATTGTGCGTGGTGAAACCTCAAAGCCAATAATTAATTGGAAAATACGCAGTGAGCATTCGTAGAGCCGTCAGGCGCTCTGGACGCAGGCGAGGAGCCTTCCCAATGTTTATAAGGGTCCTCACGCAAGCTTATGTAGACACGAGCTATACCCAGTGAAGGCTCCAGTTTCAGCTACCCTTCGCAGTGGTCCAGTGACCATGGCGTCGCGCTGCGGAGCACGAGGTCGCGGGTTCGACCGCGGCAGTCGCATTTCGATGGGGGAAAAACGAAGGAACACTCGTGTGCGTAGATTAAGGTGTATGTTTAAGGAACCCCAGATCGTCAAAATTATTTCGAAGACCCCGCTACGGCATGAATCCTAATGAGATTGCGATTTCGGCGCGAAAAACTCCGGAATATTTTTGTTTCCCGGCATCACCTAAAGAGTGCATCTGCAAATCCTTGCCCGTGTTTAGCGATCCGCTCTCACCCAACGCTATTCTTTCTGCACAGTAAGACTGCCATAGATCTGTTAATTATCTTATTTGCGTTACTTTTAAACAGATGTAGCTGTTCTGTGTTTTTTTCCAGTTCTCATTGTCTCTGTCAATAGACCGCACGAGAAGAACGATCACCATTACCATAGTCACTTTTATCAACGCCACGTCCTCGTGGCAGTTATAAAGCAGGAGAAAGTATTAAAAAAAGATGTCACGTATTTTAAGTGGATTAGGAAAAGCAAGCGCATTGTTCCCGAAGACTTGAGTATTTGCACCTATCTACAGTCGAGAACAAAAGTCTAGCGACCATGGTGTCCGCAAAAAAAAAAAAAAAAATAATACATTTCTTCTGGCACAGCCCGTGCAAAGTTAAATTGCTTTAATCCGTTACATTGGTTGCACAGGCTCACGTAGGCTTAACCCATTTGATTTCAGCCTTTATACCTATGCTGCGAAGACAACGGCTTATTTGGTAGTACATGTGGTCCTCAGACTTGCTTGTGACTGTACGTACACCAACTGCAAATCGCATAAGCACAGCCAAAGGCGCGATGAGGCTTAATATTTCAGCAGGAAGCAGAGGTCAAAACACCGTCGAGACATCATAGGAGACAACAGAAGTGAAAGAGGAAGCTTCATAGCGATGCGTCTCCATAGTTTCAACTTTTCAGCGTCAATGATTGGGGCTACTTAGTATTGCATTTCGAATCGCTATCACTGCTTCGGACTCTGGGCAAAGCTGTTACTCTTCCTTTTGATCTTTTTCAATCGTAGATAATAATATATATGGTCCGCTCGATGCGATTTAAAAGACGCCCCTGCGTGCATGTGTGACCGCGACTCCCACTAAATGTACTCGTCAGTTTCGGCTTTCCCTCATTAAGAGTCTTTGTGTGGAGAAGCCCACTTCTGGTGTAGCGAGCCAGACATGGTCAAGCTGACATCTGAATTTATATCTATCTATCTATCTATCTATCTATCTATCTATCTATCTATCTATCTATCTATCTATCTATCTATCTATCTATCTATCTATCTATCTATCTATCTATCTATCTATCTATCTATCTATCTTATTCCCCTCTTCATTTATTCAAATCAGGTTATACGATGTCGAGCAATTTATATTGGTTATCTTAAGCTCCGCTCGTAAATGCGAGCCGGGGAATAGCCCGTAACAGATGTCGCTACAAAAGGGTTGCGCTAGAAGGTCATGCGCGAATGAAAGAATGGCCGATTTCGTCGTTATTGTGTTCGTGCCCTTGTCGCGAAGACACTGCAGTAAAGCAAATTCAGCAAGAACTACGTTAATTATCCCGGTACGTTCTGTTAAACGGGCTCCGTGATCGCGCGCGTGTGCCCTTATTACAGCGCTTAGCCATCCCGCTTCCTAGACACCGTCATCGTATCAGCGTACAGCACCTAAACGAGCGAGTCACGACTACAACGACGCGTCTACGCGAGGATCCACCCGATCCCGTGACACAAAGCGGTTAGGCTTTGTTACACTACATGCTGCGTGTGCTCTGGGGCGGTGCAGTAGCGAATGCTGATAGCGGGGACCCGTCAAAGTCTTCGCGATACGCCCATCGCGTGCGGGAGGGCCACTGACCTCCTGGCACCGGTATTAACCTATCAAGCTATATAACGAAGTGCGAAAAGGCGCTTCTTCTTCTTGATATCTCGTAAACATAGGGGTTATCTTGTTACTCGGGATCACTCCATTGCAGTCTGCACCCTTCGAGTCACATTGCAGCTGTTCTCTCATTTATTTCTCTCCCTCCCGCCCCATATTATATTTTTTGACAGCGAATAGCTGTTAATGACGCTAGCCTAGCAGGACATATCCTCCCTTTGCCGCCTCATGTCGCTAGCTTAGGGATCATCACATTAGATAACAGTATACCAGCTGCAGTGGCCCAGATGCTACGGCATCACGCTGCTGAGCGTTCGAGGTCGCAGGTTCGATGCCGTCCACAAGGGCCGCATTTCAATGGAGTCGGAATATAAAAACAAAAGTTTATGTACCGGGAATTGGGTGCGTGGTAATAAACACATAGTCGTTTAAATTATTCAGGAGCCCCCCCCCCCCCGCCCCCTCATTACGCCGTGCCTCATAATAGGATTATGGTTATGGCACGAAATATTCTAAGAGGTAATTCTTTTAACCTTGCGCGCCTTTCTATCTGCAGCACAGACGCTTCATTTCAACTAGAAGCTCTCGAACACGTAAATAGGTAAACACAGCCACGTAAGCGTAATCTAGATGACGGTTATAAAAGCGCCAATGCGCACATATCTGGCACGCCATGCCATGTGCGTTAGTCTTGGCCGAAGTTTGAATATGCGTGTGCGTCCCAAAAAAATGTTTAAGAGCACAGTGCACGTGATAACGAAACAATGGTCGCGACGCTGTCCTGAACTACCCGCACCAGCATTCCGTGACGTCGTAGATGGTAACAGCCTCTGCTTGGTTCTAGTTTGTTCTTTAACAGTAAAAGAAGGGCTGCACTGCATTATGAAGAACACTAAGACTCAACGTGACGAGTTCGGATAACTTTCCCTACTCGAGAGCCGGCCTTTGATAGCATAAAACACTTTTTGAAATGCGTTACATCACACTGACGTACCAATGCTAAGCTTCGAGTGTTCAACTCAAGAAAGCGTACAACGACTTAATTACATCGTAATTGGAAAGGCTGGGCGCTTTGGTCTGTGTTGCAGGTATGGGAATGGGTAGAAAAGGAGTCGCCATACAGATCATGGTCAGTCATTTGCCTACGTGAGCCAATTAGGCTTAATTTCATCCAGTAATATTGAATAATTTTCCGCCAAATAAATAAAAATACAGGTAAAACATAGATTATCACTCTAAATTGGTTCAGAATTGACTTTAGTGTTCATTTAAGTATCGTGGGCGACAAAGTATACAGTCTTACAAGGAATATAGGTTCACAGGAAGATAGAGTGATCAACAATGGTCGAACGAGGGTTGCCACCCTGACGACAAGTCTATTGTCAATCAATCAATCAATCAATCAATCAATCAATCAATCAATCAATCAATCAATCAATCAATCAATCAATCAACTGAACCTTTATAACCCACGAAATCCTTTGTTCAACGATTGTTGACCACATTCCTTGGATTTGACAATATCGCTAGACTATGTATTGGTCAACAACACGTGTAAGCCCGTAAGACCACAAGCAGCGTATAGAGAATCTGTACTGCTCGCTCACTCAAACACACACACACACACACACACACACACACACACACACACACACACACACACACACACACACACACACACACACACACACACACACACACACACACACACACACACACACACACACACACAAACGAACGAACGAAACATCTCTATAAACTCTATAGAAAGAGACAAAAATTGTTAGTAAATGACTAGAAAACATTATATTCAAACAAATCTCCTTTCTGAGTTGGTTCGGAACCACAAACTATTCCCACGTGCTAATTGATAAAAGCAACAAAGGCAAATACTCAGATGCAGTAATCAAACGAACTAGTGAGTAGGAATACGTCCTCTTATTTATTTTTTCTGCTTCGAAGTGCGTAAGAAAAAAAAAAGGCGGAGATGCTGAAAAAGATATGTCAAAATGAGGACATGTTTTACGCTCGAGCTGTAATTGGCCAGGTCGCATTCAGTCCCGCTCTGTTAAGCAACGTAATCAATACTACGCTCTCCGGCCCGAACGTTGTAAACGGTTTTACGTGATCGCGACTCATCCGGGTAATACCCACTCCGGAGGGGCAAGCGTTTTATAGCGGATCATCATTCAAACTCTTTGGCCTGGCAACGGTTATGCAGTTTTATGTAAGCGCACAATGTATACAGAAAAGGGCGACACGCTCGGAGTCGTAAATAGTTGATGAGATAGCGCACATCGAGGAGAGCGAGTTCTCAAATTTGTATACAAGGTAACTGGGACACACAGGACGCAACGTGGATCTTTTAGGGCTGTTGACAACACAGTTCAGCCCTACGACATCGTACGTGTCGATATCACGATATGCGCTGCCATCATGTGGCATCGTGCGACATCACGATATAAATGCGCTGTAATACGATTTCTTGTACATTCAATTTGCAATGGTTGCACACGAGAACTTGTATATGCTACGTTTTGTAATCAAGCTAACCATTTCTCTTTAGGTTGTAAAATTGTTAAAGTTTTGTGATCTCTTGCTTGTGACACCTCGTTTAATTTAGTTGGCGCCTTGTTCAACGCGATAACGTTGAAAAACATGCGCTGCACTGAAACACTCCAACGCTTGCACAGCTGAAATACTCAAGTACTGAGTACTTGAGGAACGCCGCTTGCGCGCTTGTGACTTGTGCTATGTGGTGCGTAGGTTATTGCTGTTTTAATTTTCCTTGTTTTTTTTTTTTTCCTGAGTAGTGTTTGAAACTTCGAGATAGCCGGTTCTTGAAAAACCTACCCTCACGTTTCTCTTCACTAAAAAAAAAAAAAAAAGAATGAATGACACTCTCATTCCAGCCCATACATTATTTTTTAGGTGCCTCCACCGCGCAATGCCCCACAAACCGAAGCAGACCGATGCATTTTGCGAAGTGTTTTGACAACGGGTACGACAAAAACTGGTGATAGATACTCCAATAATTTTCATTAAGTAAAGTGCCTCGAGCACTAACCGACTTCAGTAGAAAGACAACCACGTTCTGAGCGCATGCGCCACGGAACTGCCATCGTCATGATGACACCGTAAACCTCGCCACATTCACGCTGTACTTGGATTAGAGACAACATTGAGGTGAATGTCGAGGACAGTAAAATAGTGATTTTTTTTCAGTGAAGTTTAGAGGGAAGTTGGCGGGTGCGTCTGCTCAACCTATACCGCTACTGCACAGTGGTTTAACGCGAATATCACTCTTTGCGTACTCAGGCAAGTTTTCTTTTCCGGAAATCTAGCTATACCACCAAAAATATGGGCTGGTCCCGGAGATCGCGCAGTCTAAAAATCTGGACCGCTCGTGTGGGTGTGTGCCGCTCCTTAAAGAATCTCACTGACACCAATTCGGGCCGCAATGTGTGTGCCATGCGCGGACAAGAGTGAATCGCGAGAGAGGAGTACAGCTGCAGTACATGCCGCATACACGGCTCCATTTCGGCTATTCACATACTTAGTCATGACAGTTGTGCTCGAATTTTTTTTTTTTATTCTCGCTTCCCACCCTTTACAAGATCTAGAGGGGCAAGCAGATTTGTGATGGTTCAAACATCAGAATTCTTTCCGCTGCAGCCTTTCAGACAGCTAGTGACTACAACCGGTGTGCTTTGCGGCAACAGTGCGGTAGGGAAGCTTGTCCTGAAATCGGTCTTTTGCGCAGTTTAACCAAGTGGCCTAAACTTATTAGTGACAAACTGTAAACTTACGTATTTTGTTATGATCACACATTTATTCATATTTTAGACAAAGTGCGTTGCCGCAAAAGGAAGGCTTCATTATCATTATCATTGCTCTGCTATTTCTAATTTCGGTCATTTCCGCTTGAAACAAGTCGTACAGCAAAGCCGGCTGTCGGGATCGTTGGTACCGATACTCTGATAACAACGCAGTGCATAAGATAAGGAGACAGAAGAAAACCGTGGCGTCTTCTGTGTTTATTTCAGTATCTCTTCTTCATGCAATGGTATGTCCTTGAGGCGGTATTGTCCTAATGCGACAATGTCAAAATTCAGACCTCCTATTGTAAACTAAACATACTTATCACTAACGTGGTCTAAATTTGCGCCAATTTGTGGACCACATGCCAGACATTGAGTGCCTCGCTGATTGGCGTGGTGGAACGTTCTCGTTCTTCTGAAGTGTGTCCCTTGTTTATATATACACATATATATATATATATATATATATATATATATACACACACACACACACACACACACACACACACACCGGCGGAGAGAGAAAGCAAAGCCACTAACAGAGAATATAACAAACATGAATACCTCACTGTCGCCTTCACCGCCTACACGCGCTTTCCAAAAATGACTATATTTTGCCCGCAAGAAGAGTTAGATAGCATAGGAAACTGGGAAATTACATATTGGCCTAACGTGGGTCCACACCAGCCCAACGTCAGACCATGATGGTCCCACACTGCGATTATATTGGTCCTGCTTCGAGCAAGAAATATCCTTTTAAACGCATCGGTAAATTACCCTTCTGAATTACCTGCAGTTTGGATGCAGATCTGTTAAAAATGTGTTTTGTTAAAACGCGGCACCCAGATCTCGAAACGTTAACAAATTTCACTGAGGAATTCTTGAATGTCGAGAGGCTTGGAAGTGTGTGCTTCGTTACGTGAAGTAAAATATATAAAGCGAAGCTTTCTTTGTGTACACCTCTCGGGTTTGACGTTGCTGCTGCTTGGTCGATCGGTATCCCGGCGAATATCTTTGTGGATATATATACAGAGGTTATATATGCATCAAATGCAAGTACATGCAAACGAGCCTACATAACTCCTGTACGCTGACCGACAAAGTAGTTCCAATAAGCATTCCCACATCAAACATGAAAATATAATGTCGGCGCTCACGGATATATTTGAAACATACCAACATCTTAATGAAATAGCCCATTATATTCAATTTATTTTTGGACTTACGTGATTTTATTCGATTTACCCTTTGATACTGTGATTCGATACGTGCCACTGGATCTTTGCTCCATCCTTAACCAATCATCTAAAATGGGAATTGGCCACAGTGACACAAAAGGTACAGAATCTTTGAACGCACCTAGACATAGGTAGTACTTCTCTGCGCATACATTTGTCATCGCCATTCTTAGGCCGTATGACGTAAAACTATTCCATTCTAGTTTCAGTGCCTCCACCCCTACCCCCCCCCCCTCCTCCCCAATCTCCAGACGCCAAATTTACGTAACTTCCCACGTAAGCATCGGGACGTGAACCACTGTGTTGTCTGAAATGCCCAATTAAACGCTTTCATCGGTTATATGGGAGATCACTTTTGTTTGCTTTTAAAGCGAATAACATTGCTCTCCTCGACAGTCCTTTCTTTTTTAAATCTAAGTGGCTAACAAGAGGCGAAAGCACGCAGAAGTGGCGAAGGTTTTGGTGGGGCCGAGCTAGCGCAGTGAAAATAGGTAATCTGGGGAGGAAAGTGGTGCCGGCGTCTGCGATTGGTCCGCTTCCCCCTGCTCAGCCTGCGGTGGCTGGTCGAAAATTTCGGCGGCATGCAACGGGGAGTTAGAGATGTCGTTAAAACGGGCCCTCAGCGATGAGGAGATGGCAAAGCGATGTCTTATATGTGTCGAAAGGGCTCGATAACGTTATACTGCCAAGCAAAAATTTATATTACACGCAACGAAATCCACTGTCGTCAGTAGCTCCGAGTAGCCAGTGCGGGAGCGATCGGCGGCTAGCCATCTTCTATTCCTCTAGAAACGGGGATGACTCCGGCTATTCTGAGAAAAAAAAAAAGAAATCAGTTTTATTCTGCGTATTATTGCCTCTTTAGTGCGTACACGTAACTTTGACGTGGCGAGTTATCGCGGTTTTGTGACGTCGCGCGGCAGACAGACGAAGCAGGCGCAGACCGAAAGATATTTCGCCAATAACGGAACGCTAATGGCGAAGGCGGCGTAGAATCAGAAATAACTTTTTTATTTTCTTTTGTTCGAGACAACCATGATTTATCAGCGTGTACACGTCATATTAGACGGGGAGTTTGCAGTTTTCGTGACGTGACGGGATAGACAGGCGAAGTGGGCACAGCTCCAAATTTTTTTACCATTCGTGGAGGGCTAAGCATACATGGAATAGAAACGGCTCGGAATAGCATTGCGTTAGAGCCCCCCCTGCCTTCGACAAGCATCAAATATAACATTGGTCCTCGTGACACTGCTACGCATACTTCTCACTGATACATCCGTCTAACTTGGTTTTGCGGTTTCGGCGTTGCTCGTGAGCAATGTAGCGCATAAACACAAAAGTTGTACGAGAATAAAATTGTCATCTTTGTGATGGATAAACAAACTAAACGCTGCATGATATTTCACGTTGCGTAGTATGAAAGTAACCGCAGTTGAACGCATCCCAGTTAGTTGTATACCTTTATTTATCACTTCACCAAAGTTTCGCTTCACATTGATTCTATTGATGCTTGGCTGGACAGAGATTGTGCCGAAATCGGTCACAAACACAATGGGAAGCAACGCTTGAGCACCTATGTTCGGGGGAACTAACACATATTTTTCCTATGGAAGACTTCGCACATCATTACTACGTATTTCCAACTTTTTGGTAACATTTTCCGATTTTGCCTGCTAGATGCGTTCACCTTTCAAACATGCCATACAATGGTTGCGGTTCAAACAAAACAAGCCATGGCATTTTCTGCATGCAATATTCATATCCCAAACGCGAAACCGCCAGCGCACGATGTCACGCGAGAAACTATGCAACAGCCGCTTCGGTTCCCAGCGGTAATTGAATTTACGGCTTCTACCAATCGTGCAACCGTAGACTCCCTTCTTTACTGACACCGGAACGACAAACGAATCTAACAAAACGCTCGTTTCTAAGCAATATATGGTCACACTATTTTTCGATTTCTCACTTACGCTTCAATGCAGACGCCTTTCTCCCGCCGTTTCCTTCGTCGAATTCCCAGAAAAACTGGCAGCGAACATTTGAATCCGAACAATCACAAGTATCCGTTCCCAGTGTGAAAAAAAAAGTTAAGTACAAAGCGAGAAACGAGCCACGCGGTGACTCTACCAAGTCCGTAGTCACCCGAGAAGCCAATCCGAAGCTAACCACACGCTCCTCGATCACGCGTTCTCTGCAGCTTCAGCCGACGCAGAAAACATCTCGTCGAGTCGATTTTCTGCGCGCAGCAGCTCAGAGCGTGCCGTCTGCACGCGAGCAGAGGGTTGTGATTGGTGCACGAGCCTTCCGGCAGTGACGTCATCGCCGCGACGGGCTGCAGTTGGTCGGCCGACCCCGGCCGGTCGATAGCGATTGGTCGCGTGCTACCGAGGCGTTTAGAATCGCGCCGCCGAGAGAATTCATTGACAGGGTTAGAGTCTCCCCCTTCGCGACCCGCAGAAGGGCAACGATTTTTCGCGGGATCGCATTTTGTCTGTAGTTTTTTTTTTCCTTAGTCATTCCTTCTCTATGCGGTCGGCGATTGATGTGTTGTACATCCTGCGTTTGCCGCTTCGATCTGTTGTGGCGCATGTGCGTCGATGGTCACAGAGTCAAAGCCGTCGATGAACCGCCAGTAGAAAGCCTTGCCCCGCTATGATGGCAAGTAAGATAGGCCTGTCCAGGTCGAGACGCCGAAATGGAAGTCGTGATAACTTGTTGGGGCCGCTATTGGTTGCCCCTATTTGTTGTTGCCGTTTCTGTGCCCATATATTCCTATGGGTAGCCTGCCATTGCTATCTCTTCATTCATTCTTCACAACCAGTGCGACGAGCAGCCTTGCTATCTTTCTTTTTTGTGTTTTTGTTTTTTTCACTTGTGAAGCTGGAAAAACATTAACGCTTTCAATAACTTATGGAGGAATGTTCGTTCTCGCTTCCGTATCGGTAGATAATAAATTACCAAACCCCAGTAAACGTAGGAAGGCTGAGAAGTTTTATTACATTCGCTGGGAAAGAAATAAAAACACATCGAGATAACAAATAATGTTCTGCCAAAAAGAACACGGGAAGGCGAAAACAAATTGGACTGGTAAAAATTCATCGCTTCTTGATTTTTACTATGCTCCTTTCAACATAAGCCCCTCTCTCTCACTTGGTTTTGGGCAAGGAAAACATTGCCTGGAAGTGACAGATATTAAATATTGGCTACGACTGACAGATATTAGCCCCGGCCAGAGTTGCGATCATAAATCCGGCGCACTTTGGCTCTGCCGCCAAACAAATGTTTTGATAGCCGGACAGCATCGGTAGGCAAGAGGTACAAGGAAAAACGGCCGCTGCTATTTCCTTCTGCTCCCCGCTCCTCGGTCGTGTGCTAGGTGTTCTTTTTTCTACTGCACGGAATTTTCAGGAGTCAGCTGTGGCACATCGCGCAATGCAGCCCTCAAGTTGCACTAATTCAAGAGGTGGACATTACTTGCGCGATAACCCAAATTCATAACCGTAAATTACAAAATATTGCTAATTAAGTTTTGAGCCAATTACTTTATGAGACATATTTTGCGATTTACGAATTGTAGACGTTGATTTCGCAAGGCGTGTTCACTTGGAACGATATGTCAGGACGACACCAGTTTCGACGCATTATTTCCCAAAGTGTGCGACAAAATACAATGGCATTGCGGCTACTTCAATGCACGAAACTGCGCTTTCGTCAGAAAAGTAAGTAGAGCAATCGCGCGTTTTTACAGAAAGTTTGACGGCGCATATCTCGTAACTGGTACCATCCTGAGAATTCATTCCAAGTGGATATGACTTGCAAACTCACCGGCTACATTTTGTAATTTGCGATGTGCCGTAAAGTATTTATCGAAAACAATTAGTGAATATTTGGGAACTCGTTAATTGCGCGTTTTGATTTTTTGTGCAATAAAGACCGCCTAGAGCGAAATGGTTCAAGGACTATAATTGTGCTCTCGGACAAAGACATTTTTTATTGCTATAGCAAATATATGGACACTCCAAGCGCATTTCTGCCGTCGCCGTCGGCGTGACGTTCCGTATAAAGTACAAGGGTGATAAAATCGTCGCCGTGCACCGCCTGCTGTATGTGCGAGTGAAATCTTGCGAGAGTGAGTCGGCGATCGCGGCTCAATCTCGCGCACGCAACGGACGGAAGCGGGGAGGAAGCGCGCCGCCTTCCGTCGCAAACGGCTTCAAGGGGAGGCTAGGGAAGGGGGGCGGCGCATTCTAGACCGGGCTGCCCGGGCCGATGTATCTTGAAAGTCATCTGCGACGGGTACAGAGTCCGCGCTCCGCTGTTTTTTTCGCGGCTTAGTTCGCATTGGGGGGGGGGGGGAAGGGATGCGAGCGGCTGCACGAAGGTCGACTCGCTCGCCGCTGCTGCCGCGTTTCCTCACTGCAGCGCTTCGACAGCGAGTTTCCACTGTCATCGAGCGAGATGTGTTCATGTTGGCTTGTGCGCGCGTGACACCACGCTTGTTAATTTAGTTAGTATGCCTATATTTACAAGTTTACGCGGCCGATAAAACTACTAACCTTGCTTTGTATAGCTGTCCACTAATTTGCTATCGAAATCGATGCCTCGCCTTTCTGGCGAAACTGAGACTTTTATTATCGAACTTTTCTATCAAATTGTCACGCAATTAAAACATAGCGTAGGGCGCACGACCAAATGGTACGCATGTTCACCAGAAAACGTTTCACTGGATCTAACATTGTGGCGCTCGAACATGCGGATCCCACGCATGACGAGGATTGAACGACGACGGCATGACGACTAAATAACGATAATAAAACTACGACTTCAAGACGACGACGCTGTGACGACACTAGAATGACTACCGACGTACGACAACCCCATGACAACTATGGAATTACGAAGAAGGAATAACGACAACAAGATGATATGGAGCTGGAGTGAAGACGACTACATGACGATGATGGCTCGACGACCACGGGGCAAATTTTCGCCAAGAAATTCATCGCATTTAATAAACTCAATTCGCAAATCGCAACCAAAGCTATATGTATTCGCTAAATGGCATGTTTTCGCATTCCTATACGTAAGCAGTCTTGACTGCCTCTGCCGAATCTTTTTCCATAAGAACATACAGCCACTTAAAATATTAACTGTAGTTTGCCTTTTTGAAAACTAGCGAAAAAATACTGTATAGGATACGCGCATTACAAAGTGTCAAGCATGACACTATAAGTTCGGAAACCCGCTGTTTAAGTAACCAAGATGCGACGGGGGCGTCGAGTTACCTTGCGGTACATTGCATCTATGGCCAGAATCTTTCTGGTTACCTAAAAAGTCAGTTTCTTATCCGACAAGATGCCACTTAGCGCTTTTCGCCAATAACTACACATATAAAGGTTAATTTGAATCTCATGCACGCGTCTTTCTTCCTCAGGACACGCGCAGCTCTTACGCTCCGACACTGGATCTTCAGTGCATCGCGAACTAAACAAGAAGCCAGACACTAACCTGCGCGAGCACTCCGATGCGCGCTGTCAAAGAATATATGAAATGAAGAACATGAGCAACTATGGGGCCACCGGATTCGCAGATTTATTTATTGTCCAACCTTTACAAACGCCGCAAACCTGCATTTGCTCTCCTTTTCCTATTTATCATTTCCTTAAAGCGCCAGCTTTGCGGCCAAACCCGAAAGGCGCGCGAGCTGTCGCCCGTCATTTCGCTTTGCCGATGTAAGCAAACCGCAACGTGTTTTTCTGGACGCGCGTGAGACCGCAGCCACGAGCGAAACGGGCATGTCAAGTGAGCGCACTGTCGCCGCCGGCCAGGCACAAGCGAAAGACAAGACGAGCAGTGAGATGGAGCTGCGCTCCAGCTATGGTAAGCCGCCGGAAACATACCGAGATAACAGAGCACAACACTTCGAGGCGCTGGCGTCAGCCCAAGCCGGTCTACACTCTAAGAACAGTTTACACCCTTTGGCTTGCCCCTTCTGCCACACAAAAATAATCGTCATCTGCCTTGATGCGTTTCCTTTCTTTATCGCTGCGAGCCCAGAACTTTCCAGTAACGAATGGCACGCGCGTTATCAGCACAGAACAGTTTACACCCTTTGGAGTGCCCCTTCTGATAACGCGCGTGCCGTTCGTCACTGGAAAGTTCCGGGCTTGCAGCGATAAAGAAAGGAAACGCATCAAGGCAGATGACGGTTATTCTTGTGTGGCAGAAGGGGCAAGCCAAAGGGTGTAAACTGTTCTTAGAGTGTAGTGCACGCTGCGGAGCGTTCGTGTTAAGTGTGGTGACGGCTGTACGCACCTATCTAGTAAGGTTCGGCTGTACGTACATCACCTGCCACACCGGGCCGCGTCGGTTTGTATTATATCTAGTGGCGGCATGCGCTGTGTCCGGCACCGGACAATCGTGCGACAAAACCACCTTCGTATATATATCCACAAATATATCCGCCGAGATACCAACCGACCAATCCACCTACCAGTAGCAGCCACAGCAAACCCGGGACGGTAGGCAAAAAAGGCTTCCTTCTAAAATCGAAAACATGAACTTCTTCAGCAAGGGCAATATTCATCGCGGGCATTACAGCCTTCTGCAAAGCGATACATCGTCGCCGCGTTCAAAACTATCGCTCATTATCGTTGCTTTCTGCGATCCAATCACGGAGCTGTGTTTCAAAATTCGTTGTCCGAGCGCATCGCGTGAGGAACCACGCTGCCTCTAACGTTAGCGATAATTTTTCTAAATGTGCACGATAGGCTACTAGAAACACAGAAATGTCATAAGCTCAAAAAGGGGCGAATTACTAACCTTGCAAAACGTGGGCTTCTTCTGAAGCGATGCTTCAATTCCAACCGGCGGTGTGGCTCAAGCAGACGACCGTCGAACAGCAGACGACACCACTGTCGCTGTGCCATCCGGCGAAGTCGTCCGTTCACTCTGGATCAGAAAAAAAGAAGAAAAAAGTAAACGCGAAAGGGCGAAGCACTTACTCCGTGAGGCAATGCAACGACAAACTAAAACAAATTGTACTTACAAAGAAAGGTTGAACCATGGCTACGCTTTGTTTTCGGTTAGTTCCTCCACGCATCGCGTTATTAGCCCCCACAGAGTCGCGTGATTTTTCCCCCTCCTTGCTACGGGGATGCTTCTTTCTCATACTGCCATTACTACCCCTCCTCCCCCCCCCATACACCCACGAAAAAAGCAAGGGAAAGCGTGCGATGACCGCCATTAAAAATTCAGTGCCCGTCGAGCCACGAAGCACGACTCTACACAAAGTCGAGTTGGAAAAAAAAAGAAAATAAATGAAGAAAGAAAGCACGCAGAAAACAAGAGCAGACGAAAATGGAAGTCGCGTAGGTCCTAATGGGTCGATCACATTTAGAGCGTGAATAAGCTCGCTCATCCAGCTCGCATGCCACGTTACAAGATGCATGCAGCGTTGTTAAGGCTAGATGAATAACCGTCGGCTAATCAGCGACTAGATTCGCCAAGTTGCGAGCAGGCAGGAAGACCTTTAACCAACGAGCAACGTGGGTTCAAAGCGCCGGCGTAAAGTGAAACAAGCACATTGCAGGAAGAACATTGAACTTGTTTTCTCGAAATAAGGTTTTAACCGAAGCAAGGTCACGACTCTACGGCGAATCACTATCGTAACGGACAGAAGCCTATACGCATTGTACTTTAGAAATTTCATCACATTAGAACTGCGCGAATTTTAAATTTGGCAGCGTTCGCGAATACCCGCGGATGTCATCCTGAGAATTCATCCTTTCGGGATATTAATTCCCGAACTTTGCGGAGATATGCATTGGCGTTTCAGTTAATTTATTAGCAAAACGTCGTTTTATGCCTTGAAGCGCAAAAGTAACTGCAGCGCCAACGCATTTCTCCGCAAATTGCAGGAATTATTATCTCGAAAGTGATGTCATCCTGAGAATTCGTTCCAAGTGCATCCGCCTTGCGAACTCCACGACCAGAAATTGTAAATTGCATTATGGGCCATAAGAGAATTACTTAAAAGCATAATTAGTGAATCGTTGTTAATTAGTCGAATACGCACTTCAATTTTTTTTTTGCAAGTAATGCCCTCCTCTTCGAGTAAACCAGCTCATGAACTAGAATACTACTATCTGCCGCAGGCAACCTTTAAACATTTTTTTAAAGTGTTCGCTGAAACACCCGGTACCCTTCGCGGTGGCTTAGCGGCTATGGTGCTGCGCTGCTTAGCACGAGGTCGCGGGATCGAATGCCGGCCACGGCGGCCGCATTTCGATAGGGGCGAAATGCGAAAACACCCGTGTACTTAGATCTAGGTGCACGTTAAGTCCCCTCAGGTGGTCAAAATTTCCGGAGTTCCCTACCACGGCGTGCCTCATAATCAGATCGTGGTTTTGCACGTAAACCCAATAATTTAATTTTAATACACTGTATATATACATATATATATATATATATATATATATATATATATATATATATATATGTGTGTGTGTGTGTGTGTGTGTGTGTGTGTGTGTGTGTGTGTGTGTGTGTGTGTGTGTGTGTGTGTGTGTGTGTGTTTACCGCATAACATGATATGCTGATGGACAATTACAAAGCTTACAAAGGTATCAATCCGGGAATTCTACGGGGATTTTTTGTTGTTGACTGTTGTCAACTTACTGTCTAGATACGACGTTTTGGAAATATATAGGCTACAGACTTACCGAAACAGATTCTTTGACGTGTTGTCGCATGGGCTGATGGGCAAGTCGATACCGCAGACAGAAATGAGTCTGGTCTATTGGCGTTTTAGCACACGATATCAGAAGAGAGCCTGAATACGTATAACCTCAATCTTTTTACCGTAATACCACGATGGACCAAAGAAAGTAAGTTTCCTAACAACTTCTGCCCATGTGTACTTTGCATGGATAAAAAGATTTAAAAAAAAAACAAGAAAATAACTCTAAGTGTGATTTATGGACTCACTCGGGACAAGTCTCAAGTCGGTCATTTCTGTGTACATCGCTGTCGTAATGAACAAGAATATCGCCCAAGTGCAGTTCCTTCACGACGTTCATTAACAAAAGGTGGCACAAACGTTGAGAGGAATTACAGCACCAAAAAGAAAAAGAAGGAAAAATATACCGAACACACAACAAGGGAGTCGAAGACGAGCCCTATACATGTGCCTATTTTTCAGCGGTAGTTACCCTCAACAATTACGCAAGAACAACTGGCCCGGCAACCCGCCGTGGTTGCTCAGTGGCTATGGTGTTGGGCTGCTGAGCACGAGGTCGCGGGATCGAATCCCGGCCACGGCGGCCGCATTTCGATGGGGGCGAAATGCGAAAACACCCGTGTGCTTAGATTTAGGTGCACGTTAAAGAACCCCAGGTGGTCAAAATTTCCGGAGTCCTCCACTACGGCGTGCCTCATAATCAGAAAGTGGTTTTGGCACGTAAAACCCCAAATATTATTAACTGGCCCGGCAGTTCGTTATTAAGGTTGGTACAGTTGGGCAGCGGCGGATCCAGATGAATACAAAATCACTAAACGCACACTGCAAACACTTGCGGACGCTATTCACGCAAGGTCATATGCATGCTGCATTTACATTTCTAGACCTCGCCCATAGTAACAGCAGCGTATATTAGGAGCCCGCCTGCTCTTTCAACACGATCGCCCAAATTGGCAACAGACTACGCAGCAACGCCGTCCCGCTTCTGAATTAATAGGCCACCAGTAAATCAAGAGTAGTACGTTAGGATTAAACAGCATAGCTCATTGCAAAACTAACGTGCGTTCTACTTAACCTCCATCACGCAATTATATCGACGCCGGTGGTCCTTCAACGCTTCTTCGTGCAGATCTCTGGGATGCTTCTTCGTGCAATTCGGCAGCCCGCACTATCCTGAGCGTCCGTGAAGCACTCTGCACACACGTAGTACACGCTATTCTCTCTCACTACTTCGCCAGAAACACCGAGACACTTACTGAAAAGGAGGCCGTTCCTGGGACCCACACGTTCGGGGACCGACCCCGCGTCGAGGCAAAATGGCGCACTTCTCGCATTCGTTCGCATTCGTTCCACGGTTTTATGACCCCCGTCGCTCCGCATTACGTTCTCTGCCAGATTCGGCCTATGTAGAAAAGAATATGTTCGCATATGTTCGGTCGACCACCAAACTTACGCCGGCACCGTCGACTATCCGAGCAATCGCGCTATCAGACTTAATGGCGAGTGACAGGGACCGGGGTAAGTAAAAAAGAGAAGCTAACAATGCTGACTCACACGACGATGAAAGCGGCCGAGTGGCCCGTCGCTGGCTGGCTGGCCATCACCTAACGATACGGCGCTCTCGCGAAGGGGTGAAGACGTCACGGCTTTGCTTGGTACCCGGTTCGTTGGCGTTTTACGTGTAGAGCACCGCCACGCTGACAGTATGTAACCCGTCGCTGCAGGTTCTCCGGAAATAAACGCTGGACATTTCGAACAAAAGATACGCTGCTCCAAATTGCAGCAATGACATGACTTTCGTTCTCACTGTCGGATATCGAAACGGTGCGTGTTTGACCCCACAAATTCGAAATACCATTCACACCGTTTGTGAACTGCAGTGCACAAAGCGTCGGTTGTCAAAATACCGACGTCAAATTAAAGTGGTCAAGGAACTCGTTTTGAGTGTGCGCGTTATTATAGAGAGTTCGTGTGAGATGTTGATATCTGAAATTTTATTGCACATCTGAGGAGTCAATCGAATAATGTTTTCTATACCATACCATACCATACCATACCATACCACCTGAGGATGCCGTTCGCCGTGCAGTTGGCGTTTTGACTGTTGTGTGGCAACGTCGTTGGGCGCGCATTAAATGTTCTTATTCTCGTTTTCCTGCAAAACCATGGGCGTAATTGTACAATATTGTACGTTAACTATACCCCCTGCTCAAAAGGGAAGGTATAGCTGACACCGTGTTTATGTGCCACCATCTCCGTCTATCGAGTAAAAAAAATCGTCCATAATTGCATGTAATTTGATGTGGTTCCTACGGCCTAATTTGTCAACTTTGTGATCTGGTCTCGTAATTGCATGACACTTTCTCTTTCACGGTGATACGTGGTTATGTTGAGACGCATCCTCACAAATTATTTGGCCAGGTTCATAGAAAGTGTAGAAATGTCATAGTTCAAGGTATATAAAACGGCACGAGACAACCCGTGAGACTCTTAATATATTACTTTCTGTCACCTATAACCGATAATAATTTCACGCACGAAAACGATTTATCGCGATAGCAATTATATGGACACTGCAGGCGCATTTCTGCCGTCGCCGTGAGGTTCCGTATAAAGTCCAAGTGCGACAGCATCGCCGCCGCGCACCGTATGCTTTATGTACTACGAGTGAAAGCAGGTGACGCGGGGGGGGGGGGCGACGATCGTGGCTCAATCGCGCCCGCGCGAGAGGGAGCAAAGCGGGGAGGAAGCGCCCCGTCTTCCGTCGCGCGCGAAGCATCCAACGTCGCGAGGCACCGGGAGGGGAGAGAGCAAAGGGGCGGTGGTCTGCGCATGCGCATGCGGCGGCAGCGCTCGCTCGCCCGGCCCTATCTTGAGAGCGATCTGCGTTGGGGGCAGAGTCTAGGTGCGTCGACGACTCGTAGCTTTGTGCGCGCTGTATGTTGCCGGCGCTCAGTTTGCGCTGAAGCGATAGACAGCACGAAGGTCACTGCGCTCGCTGCTCCTGCCGCGTTTCCTCATGCCAGCGTTTTGACAGCGAGTGTCCGCGGTCGTCGAGTGTGACGTGTTCAGGATCGCTGTGCGCGCTGACACCATGCTTGTTAATTTAGTTAGCAAGCGAATGTTTACCAGTTGATCTGGCCGATAAAAGTACTATCCTTACTTCGTATCGCTGTCTGCTAAATTGCTGTCTCAATCGATGCTTCGTCTTTCGGGCGAAGCTCTGACTTTTTAAGTATATCCACAGCAATAGGCACAGCAAAATAACAATTGGCAAATACTTTTGTCGAGAGAATGTATTTATACGTTCATACAAAGAATATATTCTACAGGTAGGCGAAGTAAATTAATTGAGCCTATAAACGGGGGGGGGGGCAATGATTGAGGAAATTTATTTCAATGTGCGGAGAAGCAAAAGCAGTCTTAATAAAAATTCTGGAGGATGCAGAAATCAATGTTTATTTATGGACAATTTGTTTTATCGACACGATTAAATCTACACGGATTAAATGCAGCGCCGCCTACATCGTGCCTCCTGACGTGTTGGAGTTTTACACACATGCACTCCCTTGACGTTCTTATAAACAGGATGCTATTATGCACGTACCGTATACACAACGTGCCGTATGTAACGTACAAATATAAGAATGTGACATATACCATTGTTCCATGCGAGACATGAACTTCGTGAACTCGTCATCCCGCAATGCCACCGCTTGCTTCCCTCAAAGCTGCACGAAATTATCGAGCCACGTTGAAGTGCTTCGGGACCCTGCGTCGCTTCTGTGTGGGTATATGCTTCGTTTTGTCGTGGTTTCCGCTACGGGGAAAGAAATGGGAGTCGGGATTTGTTGTTGGGAGCACAATGACTGCGGGCGTGGAGACGCCAGTGTGACTCACAAAAGCCACGTGCGCACCTACGAGTGAAAAACGCGTGTCGCAGCGAAATCGATGCTTGGAGACCGGAACCGATAAAGCTTTAGGCTCGGAATCGAGTGAGTCACGCAGGAAGGATATCCGGAAGCAAGTGTGCGGCATTTCAAGCACGCACGGAAACTCGAATTCAAGTTTTTCTGAGCAACCTTGAGAAGCGACTGCCAGTAGCGATGAAACTGTGGAGCTTACAGGGACACGAAAGAGATAACTTATTTGTTCATTTTTTTTATTTACACTGCAACACCGGTTTGGGAATTTGGGAGGGTTAATTTACATTTACTATCTTTTTTTGCAAATTGGCAGACAGAGAAAGAAACAATAATACAGGAAAAAGGAATACATACATTGTCCATGCATCACGATGCTTCGTGTAAACACCAAACACGTACCCGAAACATAGCACGAGATTGAAAAAACAACCCATGATGTGAGCCGCATATCACCGACGAAAGTGTGAGGCAAGCAAGTTTATAGATGATTGTAAGACTGCTTCGTTAACACGTTTATTTTATTCGCTTGTTGTCTAAAAGAAGAAAAAAGAATGCTTAAGATTGTTATTACAGGGGGAAATGGAGTTATTGTTAACTCGTGCTTCGTGCTTGTGGCATACACCGTGGAGAAAGAAAGTATGTGATAGATATCTATCTCGTAATAACCCTCGATTAACTGAAGTAACCTTATCGCAAAACACGACTGCGCTGTGTTAGTAAATTACCCTTCCCCAATACCAGAAATGACACTCTTACCGCGAGAGGATGCTTGATAAGCTATAAAACATGAAAAATTCGGCGGAGACAGTAAAGACTGCTTACGTGTGGGAATGCGAGAGCATTGTACCGTTTGCAGACCTCGAAACGCCATGAACGCGCTCATGTTATACACTCAAGACGTGGCGCCACTTCCTCCCCATTGGCTGCGCCGCCACGTGCCCGATGACGCAAGTACTAGGCCCCACCTTTAGTCAGCCAGATGGCTCCGACGTCACGTGTGCAATGACACACGCCCTAGGCACACCTTGATCAGCCAGAAACGTGGAGCCGCCATGGCGTCAGAGAAGCGTGCTCGTCACGCACCACGATGACCTGGTTTCGATTCGCATCCACAACAAAGTTTGCCAAGGTTTCTTTTAAAGGCAATCGATTTACTTTGTTTGCAGGAACCTTAGAGAGAAATTTGACGCGCAAATCCGAGCAAATTTTGTTTTTACTCTTTGCGGAGTCGGCCATTTTCGGTACCATCTTTCGGTCACGTTGACTACGCCGACGGATTTTCGCGTAATGGGGCATATAATGCTTTGGCATTCAAAACAAGAAACACGTGACCACGCCGTCTTGAAGTTCCCGTATGATCTCGTCGTGACGTCATGGATTTCGACGAAGTCTGCTTGAGCCTGGTTAATTTCTTATCGGTAAAGATGGTCTGCGCACTGAATTCTAAATTGGTGAAATGCTAAAGTTACCGCGTTCTGTTGAGATTTTGTCCTGTGCTAAAGCGGCCTAAATACGAGAAAATACTTTGGAATCCGTAACGTAACGGGGCCGCGGTCTCGGTGCGATATAGAAAGAAACATATATTCTCCTCTAATATCCAAACTACTACCATGACATCAGGAAAAAAGTTTCGAGATATTCCTCTATCAATGTGAACTGATTCTGCGTTTCGCTTCAGTGTCAATTTAGGAAGTTACGAGGACCGTGTAAAGGGGGATGGAAAGGCGAACGATAGGCGTAGAGCTAGGAGCTAGAAACCCGAAACTATGGATGTCAATCAAACGCGGATTAGCGGCTTTCAAGCCGAGATTTCAAGTCGCCATTTCACCGCTGCAAGGAGAGGAGGAAAAAAAGAAGGCAAAGAGAGCACAAGGAGGCATAGAACTACATGTCGCACATGCACACAGAGTACAAATACCCATAAAAAGTATAGTTTAGACCCGCAGCTGAGAATAACTCTAGCTACACTCGCGGACAACTTTCTATGGCAGCGAAGGGAGAGCTGCGGAGGCAAAGCGCAGCACAAGAGAGGGGCGCTACTGAAAGTAGTCCCACATAGACATCCGCGATAGTTTCAGTTGTGGAAGAGAAAGCATAAACGTCTTACTTACGATAGAAAGGTAGGACAAAATACAGTACCGAATGTTAAATTTGGCTCATTTCCCTGCTTCTTCCGCGTTCGGGCAATTTCCAAACCGCCGCACGTGGAAGCTACGCCGATTCAGTGTCTGCTTCAAGAAACCAAAAGTGCATGCCTAACGCCGCCAGACTACTTGGCACAGTAACACACGTGCGGAAACCCCGTCCCTGTTGTCACGTATGTGGTAGCACCATGCGCTGTCGAGAACGTCAGCAAGTCAAGCTTCCAGGTAGTCACATGACCCGATCACGATTGCTTACAAGGATGGCATGTTTCTCTTCAGGACACTTTCGTTTGTACTTCCGTTCTTCCAGCACGATGTAGCAATAAACTGTTTTGCTACTGTTCTACGTTCACCTCCGGATTCCTACGACACAACACCTGTAGACATAGAGTTTCCTACAACAATAACTAGAGGGCACTCTGGCGCTGCGATCGTTCAGCCACCATGGGAACGATGGTAGTACACGGATTTGTCTGATTTTTGTGCTTGTGGATTCGGACGTTCTTGTGGCTTCGTTTATTACCCACTATCTGGGCCTAAATAGGCCCAGAAATTTATACTTTTTTTAATGAGGAAGATAATGAGATTCTGCAAGCACGCATAATCGCTGCTGATTGCTGTGGTTCCGCTTACCCATGCGCGCGTGGCGTAATTGATTTTAATGTTGGGCTCCTGCGCTAGAGAGATTCTGTGTTCTAATCTTACCTTTGGACCATTTTGTTAACGTTTATTTAATTATCTATAACTGAGTACTTTCCTAAAAGATGATCACTGTGCAAAGTCACGATGCCATTTAAGGCCACAAGGACGAGGTTTAGGCAAATTCATGTACTGCCCATCATTTCCATGCTGGTCCTGCTTGCAGCTCCCGCAGACACCACCGCCACATTTCTCTCCAGTAAATGTATGGAACTCTAGTCTGTAGCTTTCCATTCATAGCCAAAGACGGTTTGTCGCTAGGATAGGACAGCTTTGGTGGATTTCGTATCGACTTTAAGCTTGGACCTATTGGAAATGAAAATTCTGCGAGCGGCGCTCGAAAAATGATAACCAGCTGGAGCTTGCTCAGCAGCGACTACTGCTCTTAGTTGGGCATTGCAAAAAAGCAAGTGCACAAGCACTTACTTTGTTGTTGTAACCCCAAACCACACACGGACAAAGTAGAAGTGAGAAAAAAGAAACATAGCAAAACTAAACAGTGTACTCCCGCCGTTCCCTTTCCTACTCTCATTTTATCTCTTTCAAAACTACCTTTGAGAAAAAGAAAAAAAGTATCCACATGTGACAAAAAGGGCAAGGAAGAACGAACTACAGTGATTAAGCGCCGGCGGCTGTTTCAGTGGGCGTGTCCCTAATTTGAAAGTCATGTCCTCGCATTGATTTGCGGCAAAACGCCCGAATCGCGTGCCAGACCCGATTCTTCTTCCAGTTTCAGCCAAGCTAGAAATCGTATGATAAACTGAGCACATTTGCATTCCAGCACTGCTTTACGCTCGCCACGACGCAGGCCGGGGGCGGTCAGGTGACCTTGCGACACCAACAAATCACTGGAGGGTAACAATAAATCAAGCTAGACTAGTAAATTAATATTTTGCGTAACCCTCTTGCATTTCGTCGACGGAGAAATATATAATATGACTTATTAATGAGCACGTGAAGGCTAAACTTCTTCTTTTTAATATTTCGCCCAACAAATAGAGTGACCATTTAGTCCGGAAAGATTGTGAGACGCAGCGTATTTGCATGCATCGGCTATAAGACGTTGCCTCCCCATACCACACTAAAGAAGAAAAAAAGAAAAAGAAGCTCCTATGGTCTGCTTTTTCGATCGTGATATGAATTTCGAGAATGTAGCTCCAATCAAAATTCATTTTTAGAAAAGATACCATGAAGTACAATGGCGATTAGTTAGTTAGATAGATAGATAGATAGATAGATAGATAGATAGATAGATAGATAGATAGATAGATAGATAGATAGATAGATAGATAGATAGATAGATAGATAGATAGATAGATAGATAGATAGATAGATAGATAGATAGATAGATAGATAGATAGATGCAATAAGAAAAATGCAAGTATGTTAATCAGGCTGAGCCCGGTTAACTACCCCGAACCCCCAGAGAGAAAGAGGACTAAACATATGACCAGCAGAAAAGAAAAAATATATTTAATTCATGGGTTTTACGACCCAAGTCATGGGTTTTACGAGCCCAAACCCTGATATGATAATGAGGCAAGCCGCAGTCGGGGAGTGCGTATTATTATTATTATTAATTACCAGCTGGGGTTCTTTGACGAGCACCTAAATCTAAGTTTATACATTTCGCCCTCGTATAAATGCGACCGCTGCGGCCTGTATGGAACCCACCACCTCGAACTATGCCTCGAAGAGAGGAAAGAGGAAAAAAATTCGCAGCATGCACCGTATCCACGCACGCACGCACGCGCATAAGCGTTCATCGTGATCCCGTCACTACACAATAGGTCGTTTAGGCCGGTGGTGAAATATAGTTAAAGATCGCGTCGCGCCCCTTGGCAGGCTGCTTTCTACGAAACTGACGAGTTTCGTCAACTTGGTTTATAGAACGCGCAGCTGGAGACACGCCTGCGATCTAGTTTGTCGCTTTGTAACGAGAAAGAGTCTGGCAAGATAGTCAGGGTAAGGTCCATGCGTAGATCCAGGTGATCAAAATAATCGCCTCGAGACACACCGGTCCATGAATAAAAAGAAGCTTATTCTTTATATAAAAAAGTATAAATAAGGACAATCAGATGGAGATGAGGTATCAAGCCTTGGACACATTTACTTACTTTACACATCCCCCTGCAGCCTTCACCGGATGTCTTCAATAAAAGCATGCCTTTAATAAAAAGTATGCCATAAAAAACAAGGTAAGTATGAGCCACACGAAGATGCAGTGGTAACGCAGCAACGACTACCTCGTGGCGTGTCGCTAACTTCAAAGGCAGAACTCGCAATTTGATTCCCAACAGGACGGTCGAATCGCGTGTCCAAGCTGTCTTGCCTTTGTTTTTTTACTTCAGACAAGAAAAGCAATATCGTTGAAAATGGCGCTCACTCTTTTCCAACCAATTTTTTTTTCTTTGGATTGTGTGGGCGAAAGACTTCGCTACGGCTTGTGCCGCAGTGGACGGTGAGATACGACCGGCGACATGCCCAGCATGGAAAGGTGGGACTTATCCGTTTCTTTGATTGTAGGTTACGCGTAAGAAACTTGCTCTTACGTAAGCTTTGGAGATTGTGTCCCATTTTCTTGCGAAATCGTTCACGCCTTTCACTGCGGGTCTAATGAAAAGCGAACGGGATTCTCGAGGGAATTGCTGTAACCGTACGCGAACCAGGTGGAGGGAACGCCAACTTCTCCGTACGATCAATTCGCACACAAGCAGTTGGTTCAAGCGTGTCTTCACACTTTTACTCCGTCTCATCAGCGCCGTGCCGTGAAGCAAAAGTTGGGGCAGCTGGCGTAAGCGAGCCAGTAAAGAGGGGACAAAAAAAAAAAACGGATTCTTCCTGTGCCCGACGCTGATCGTCATCTGCGCGATGTCGACTGCATGAAATCATCACCTAAGGATTAGTGGCGTGCAACGGGAGAGCCTTCCTTCCTTATCTAAAACGCGCAACCAAGTCTCTCAACAGATTGGCTTCACCGCACTGCACAAAGGTTTTGAGACGGAGTATAAGCAATGCGGCGAAATGTCACGAATTGTCTCCTTGGTTAGATCACGCTTCTGAAATACTAAACAGGTAAATTATTCTTGCGGAAGACCGCAATGTGTTGGAAGCTTCATAAAAAAGCAAAACACAAATTGTCGCCTACACGACCTGAGCAAGAAGCTTTGTAGCTTCGTGCTACTGTCGGTGTGGATGATACTTTTCGTTTATGCGAAATAGGTGTGCCTTACCGTGAGTGGAAAATGCGTATAAGCAAAAAAAGAAAAAGAAGAAAGACCGACGCAGAAACGATAGAGGGTAAGCCGAGGCCGAATAGGTATTTCTGCGCCAGTTCCCTGTGACTTCATGGCCTTTACATGCACCGGCTGTATTCGAAGTCGCTTCATCTAAAAAATTGCTGAGAAACATTGTTACCACCGCCACCAAGTCCGTGACTGCCCCGCAGTAGTTACCGTCATTTGCACAGCAATGCGGATCAAGTTGGATCCAATTTTCCGTATCGGGTAGGTTTCTAGCTGCTTTCGTGGGCCGATCCCGGAGACAGTGTAGTCTAAAGAGGTGCGCCGTTCCCGAAGCTTGAGCCTCATGATACGATACCTGATGGTATTGGTGCCGGTGTTAAGGAGAGTGCTCTTGCATTCTTCCCCTCGTGACAGCTAGCGTTTCGAGACGCTGTCGTTGAGGTGCTACGGCTCTGGTGAATTACACGGACGTTGTCGCTTGAAACGCTGGGGGGCTCAGAATAAATTCTACGGTTCACAAAGCCCCCTTATCACCCCAAACTCGCTCAGAAAGACACCGTTTTTCATAGATATGAACTACAGGATGAATCACCCTCCAACTTCTTTCAATGTCTATACGCACTTCTGAAATATTCCAGTTTTAAAAGTAGCTGGTAGGACATGTCTTGACCGCAGAGAACTCGTGTAGCTATTAACGGGGTTTCGTGATTACGTTTCGTGATTACGTGTCGCTGTTCTTTTGTGCTTAACAATGCACGAAACGGGAAAGTCTCAGGCCGGAGCCATCATTTCGAGAAGGGGACTCCTCTTAGTCAGGACCGAGAACTTTCCTTCGTTACAGCAGGTAACTTGCGTTTGTCAGATCAAGGAAGTTGCCTTAGGTCGGGGGACTTGTCCAAGGGCAGGTAACCTGAGTTCGTCAGCGTCAGCACAAAAGACTTGCCTTAGTCAAGGCAAAGGAATTGCCTTCGTTATGGCCGGTAACTTGAGTTCGTCAGGGCAAATGACTTGCCTTCGCCTCGAGAAAGACAACTCCCCTTGTCGAAACGTTGGCTCCAGCCTGAGCGTTCCATTGTTCAACCGTTGCTGATTACTTCATAAATCTCCATCTTCCCTATGCACGACAACTTTCTGTGGCAGCACAGACAAAGCTGCGTGCATGCACTTGTACGAGCGGAGCTTCTGCTTTTGTTACAAAGTTGTTCTAACGTTTTGCTGCAGCGGTTTACAGGACCAGGAAACCAGATAGGGATTTCATCCCTATCACGAGAAGAAAATCTACAGAAAAATGAAAATTGGTTGAAGCGCATACGGTAGACATTATCGAGTCACGACGGGCACCTTACCACTACCTTTGCAAATAAAAGTTGACAGTCATTGCATCGTACCAGGGCTCACATGTGGGATTGAAACTTGGATAAGAAAAAAAGGAGGCTTAAGAAGAAGGACCGCGTACCAAGCAATGGAACGAAAAATGTCGAGCGTAACGTTGAAAGACACCAAGACCGCGGTGTGGATTTAAGATAAAAACGGCAATAGTCGATATTGTAGTGTACATTAAGAGAGAAGAAATAGACCTTTGCAGGCCATTAATGCGTAGGTTAGATAACTTCTTGTATATCAGGGTCACAGATTGAGTGTCAAGGAAAGATAATCGCAGTCGAGAACAGCGGAAAATTGGGTGGCGTGATGAAATTAGGAAGGCTTGCAGGAATGCGACGGGGTGGAAGTGGCGCGAGATTGGAGGTCGCTGAGAGAGGCCGTTCCCCTGCGCTGGACATAATAAGTTGATCATGACGGTGATGACGATTATTCTTATATGCAGTCTCGAAGCTTCCTCCGAGGCCTCCAATGTGACAAGCCCAACGAAGTCACGGACGCGACCCGGTGCGAGGCGTCAGGCAGATCAGGGACACGAAGCTCGCGCAAGAGTCCCCGTAGGCGCGACCATGCGCTCACATTTCAAGGAGCTTCTGTACAAGTCCCATATTCCTGGCATGAAGGTGGTCTTCAGTCCCCGAGTAACCTCCGGCCGACGCACATGTTGGGTCCTGATTCTCGCGGTTTTCGCGGCGCTTACGTGCTGGGACATCGTGAGGTATGTGGTCCGGGTGCTTCTGGATTTCAGTTCATTCGCGCACTCTGTATCTCCGACCCCACAATTACCACCTGCTTAAAAGAGAGAGAGAGAGAAAAACAAAAAGAGAGAGAAAGAGAGAGAGGAGAACGTGGCGCTTATTATATTGTTTGCCTCAACTATGAGTGTGTGTGATTTTGAAATGGTAGTGGATACATGAGTAAAAAAAAAAAAGACAGATATTCATTCTTGACTAAGTTTCAAAGAAGTGGAGGATATATATGTTGACAATAGGCTCTTTCTTTTTAGCGAAGTGTAGCTGATTGTCTTCTCAGTTATACCGATTCTGAAATCCTGAATCGGAACGAAATTCTTAAGTGAGCTAAAAACCAGATTATGACGTCTTGCGCGTTTGTCAAACAAAAAGATGGCAGGGAGTCGCCCTCTCTAGCTTTGAGAAGGCCTTGCACACGAGGAGTACAGGACGCTTAATCAAATATCTTGGAAATTATCTATAGAGATTCCACAGCTACGCTGGTTCTCCACAAGAAAAGTAGAAAGTTACCTGTCAAGAAAAGCGTAAGGTAAGGAGATATAATCTCCACAATGCTCTTTACTGCATGCTTAGAGGAAGTATTCAGGCTATTAAACGGGGAAGGCTTAGGATCAAGGATCAACGGCGAACATCTAGGCAACCTTCAGTTTGCAGATGACATTGTCTTGTTGAGTAATACCGGGGACGAGTTACAACAAATGATTGAGGGCCTTAACGGAGAGAGTGTAAGGGTGGGGTTGAAAATTAATAAAGAAGCTTGATAACAAGTTAAGGACCGCGCAAAGAGCGATGGAACTAAGAATGCTAGGCATAACCTTTAGAGACAGAAAGAGAGCGGCTTGGATCAGAGAGCAAACGGGGATAGCCGATACTCTAATTGACATTAAGTGAAAGAAGTGGAGCTGGGCAGGTCATGTAATGCGTAAATTAGATAACCGGTGGACCGTTAGGATTACAGAATGGGTGCCAATAGAAGGGAAGCGCAGTCGAGTATGGCAGAAGACTAGGTGGGGCGATGAAATTAGGAAATTCGGGGGCGCTAGATGGAATCGGTTGGCGCAGGACAGGGGTAACTGGAGATCGCAGGGAGAGGCCTTCATCCTGCAGTGTACATAAAATAGGCTGATAATGATGATGATGGGGATGATTATGGTGGTGGTGGTATGATGATGATGATTATGATGATAGTAACACACTTCGTGGCAGCGCGAAGTGACGTAGGCAAAGACAACCCAACACGAGCGCTAATACGAAGTGTGAGAGGGGATTCGTCTTGTCTTGTCTCTGCCTACGTCTTTTCGCGTGGCGAAAACGTACGCAGGTTGTCATATCTGGTACACCGAGTGCGTTACAGGTTGCCATAACATGCGAGACAAGCCTCCTTTCGAGTTAGACGTACAGTGAGAAAACGTGTCGATATAAAGACGTTCTCTCGCACAGGACGTACGCTCCAGTTTTATCGCAACAATCCTAAAACTTTGACCCAGAGGTAGCAAACAGCGCGAAACTAATTTTGGATGTTCTAACCAAACGGTGCGATACCCTAAAGTGCCACTCAAATGTTTTTCTTCAGTCAAAAAGGAAACACATCTGGGAATAAGAAGTTAGAATTACTAAATCGAAGCCAGTCAGCCCTCAATTGGCACAAATGACATCAAGCCAAAACAACATGGAATAAATCCGATAAGATCTATTCTCTGCCTAAAACGACTGGTTCACTAGCTTAGCAGAGCAGAAAACTGGTTTAGTCAGTATTGACTAAACATGACGTACCGCAGCGTGATAGAGGCGACACGTCAGTGTATTAACTTCGTCTTGTGTCGCGTTTATGGCGCTACACTAGATCACGTTAAGCTCACAGTCCGTTTGCGCCGATGTCGACGAATTTTCTTGCCAGTGCTACGACTTTGTTTCACTTTTCACGTCTCGCAACATTTTCTGCCATCTCTTCGTCCTTCTAATGTCTGTCAGCTGTTATGGTCGACATCATTATGTGCCGTATGTTGCACACACGTTTACACACCAAGATGTTTGTCCACTCGACCCCCACCCCCTGCTTCTCCCTGCCACGCAGGAGCGTGACAGAGTTTCTGGAGCGACACGTTGCAATAGATATCGAGCTGTCAGAGGTAGAGGACGGTGAGCTGCCGCTGCCGGCCATTACCGTCTGCAACATGAACCAGATGCGGAGGTCCGTGCTATGTGGCAACGACGCGGACCTGGAAGCTCAAGAGGGCACTGCATACTGGAAGGAACGGCTCTGCAACGGAAGACCGATGGAAAACGTGTGGGTAAGCACTTCTTTGTGGCGCTGTTAGCCCTGCTAGCGTAGCACCAAACTCAAAGTCCGCGTAGAGCGCGAAACCATGCTCTAATTTCCCACTACTGTTGCGCGATAGCTCAACATTATTTTATTATTATAGCTGCAAATACGCCATCCTCTTTTGGGATATACTTCAGCGAACTCTGAAACAGGACTACATCAACTCCCACACTGTGCGATACCTGATGACGAAGCCTTTGAATTGTCTTTTTTTTTCTGATGGGAATGCACAGCTCGTAGAAAACGCGTATGCAAGATAGTAACGCAAAACAATCATATCTTCATGAATTCATTTTGTTCAAATGGCTATCCATCTAGAAATCCACGGAAAACACGGGGAATGCGGGAGATCTAAATTCAAGACTATGAGCAACACGAGAACGAGGCGAGAGCAGGAGAGCTCTCACACTGTTCTTGTGTTGCTCATAATCCATCTCGAAGATGCCTCTATCCTCTATCCTGACAGCTCGATGTCTATTGCAACGTGTCGCTCCAGAAACCCGGTCACGCTCCTGCGTGGCAGGGAGGAGCAGGGGGTGGAGGGGGGGGGGGGGCTGAGTGTACAGACATCTTGGTGTGTAAACGTGTGTACAACATACGGCACATAATGATGTCGACCAAAACAAAACGCTGACAGGCTTTAGAAGGACGAAGAGATGGCAGAAAATGTTGTGAGGTGTGAAAAATGAACCAAAAGGGTAGCACTGGCAAGAAAATTCGTCGATATCGGCGCAAACGGACAGTGAGCTCAACATAATCTAGTGTAGTGTCATAAACGCGACACAAGACGAAGTTAGCAAACGGCGGCTTTCTTTAGCCATAATACAAAACAGTTGGTGACATTTTAGCGACTTCGAAGTTAGAAAAGTGCTTTGAAATGAAGAATGCGACATTACATCGGGCTGGTACCTCATCTTGGTGAGGAGTTTACCATTTCCAACCTTCTAGTGAAAAGTATTCCTTTGAATAATTCCCCGGAAATGTGAACAGCGCGTTTTGCGGTGACTCTTAAGGGCGTGCAGTAGTACGTGGTACAGTTATTGTCTCTAGTTCACATATGTGGTGTCGGCATCGCTGTGCCTTAGCGTCTGTATGAGTATCAATAGTTTGTTTATCAGGTGATGTTTCTTCATGACACTGCGCGCACTGTAATAAATACCATGAAAAAAAAAGGTTGTGAAATAGCTCCGTGGTTAGTGCGATCGACAAGTAAATGCACACTGCTTCATTAGCAAGGGTTCAAATCTAACCTTAGTGGCGGTTGTCGACAAGTTTTTTCTTCACGCTTTCGCACACTCTCGCACACTCTCGCACAGCTTCACGGTGTCGTCATTTTAGAAATCTTGTCGCTAAATTTACCCATCTTCTTGTCTGTTTAGCTAAGAAATTTTGAATTTAGCAAACGGCGGCTTTCTTTAGCCATAATGCAAAACAGTTGTTGACATTTTAGCGACTTCGAAGTTAGAAAAGTGCTTTGAAATAGCCTTTTAGAGCGCATTTCATAATTCAAAAATTACGAGTGACCGAAATGGGCTGTATGACGTGCAGGCTCTGTGACCATGATGAAGTAAATGTTGCCTTCCCAGTTTTCTCACAAAATGCACGTTTCTTTAAAAAAAAATGGGAAAGCGATTTGGGACTTAACGCTCCTCTTTCTGTACTTTCACTAAATACGTCCGATTCGTAAAAATTTACAAATTTTATTGCGAGATTTAGAACGCCACAGGTGAAAGATAGACAGATCGGAGAAAGGCGTATATATAGGAGCGGCTGGGCTCGTTCACTCGAACTTGAACACACTTCCTTATCCTGCTTCCTTATCGCATGTGTTCTTGACAAATCAGTAACCAGAAGAGCCTTCAGATAGACCAACTGGCGTATAAGCATAGTATTTCATGCGCACAAGTGTAACGTAATTGCCATCGCTGTGCTAACATGCGATCTTGTGTGTCTTGCAGAAATTTGCTGTCCTTTGCTAACCTTTCGGGAACGCCGATAACTAGACAATTTTCAGGGATGATGTGGACCAAGTGCTTTTGCGTGCTAGGAAAATCATATTGCTTGTGTTCTTTCGCATAGTGCTGCATCTGGAAACTGCCAATCGCAGGGTAAACGGCGAATTTCAGCTGTCGTTGCCCGTTGTTACGTATGTACAAGATTAAAGTAAAAGCCCACTACTATACACTGGTAAATTCCCTGCTTATTCCTCTCATACGGACAGGAGACAAACGTGAGATGTTTCAGTAAATGATTTACGCCATGCTAGCGCATATTATAGCGCTGTGAAAGAACGCCTACGTTAAGCAAAGTTTACTCAAATGTTTTAGCGACAATTTTAGCGGATGTCCAGGAAAATTTAGCGGAAATTTAGCGACTTTTTTGCTCTCACTTTAGCGACACGCTTCAAAAAATGATGGTAACACTGTAGCTTAGGCAATCATCGCAGATGGCTTCTCATAACCTGTTTCTTGTTATTTCACCCTCTTCGTAATTTGCAGATGAGCGAGGAGGTAATGAAGGAAGCGGAGAACTTCACGCAATGGGTGATGCGAATACAGCGGCGAAACATTGCGTTAGGCAAGCGGATGGGGCACCAACGCAAACGCTTGTTCCTCGAGTGCACCTTCGGGTCGCTCAACTGTCGGAAGAAAAGGTGCGCCGCCCAAAGTTGAATTATGTGGTTTTACGTGCCAAAGCCACGGTATGATTACGAGACACGCCGTAGTGGTGAGGACTCCGGATTAATTTGGACCGCCCGGGGTTTTCTAACGTGCGCCGAAGTCTAAGTAGGCGGGCGTTTTCGCATTTCGCCCCCCCCCCCCATCAAAATGCGGCCGCCGTGGCCGGCTCTCGATCCCACGCGAGCGCTGTTCAAGTCGTGCTATTAGATTTTCTGCCGAAATACAGATTACAAGTGGCCACTCTGCAGGAAGTCCACGATCATTTATCTGTAAAGTTCACAGAACCATGATATTCTCTTACAGCGAAGCTGTTAATGCGACTGTAACAGTGCTCCGAAAGCGTTATATGCCCCTTTTCACAGTTTTATGAAAAAAGAAATTCACAACTCGAGAAGTTTGTGTTTTGACAAAATCTGGCTAATTATAGCGGCAACATGTGGGTAAAATTTTGAACTTGAAGTGTGCGTGTCAATTGAGGTTTCAGCGAAAATTGCTGAACCCTCATTTCTCGGCCCGTTTAAAGGCGTTATATAAAACGCTTCAAAATTTCTCTGCTTGCCCAACATGACGAAGAAAACGGCATAGAATATACATTTCCAGGAAATTAGGGGAGGGGGGGACGCTATAGGAAGCGTGTAACGAAAGTTGGAAGCGTGCAGTTTATTTCCGTGCTTTGAAAATAATCAATGAATACTAGTCATCATTTCAATATTAAGCGTTGTTCTAGGCCTGCAGTTGCTTTTCACCGGTGTCCTCAGTTAACTATGCGAAGCACGGTGCTAATATTTCTTTATTTCTTTTAAGAATCACGTTGAGATTAACTAGCAATAACTGTTTCAACTCTTGATTTCATGAGGAACTTCAGATTATGTTCTTGTTAAACCATGTACCCACCCCCTGTGTAACGCCCCAAAGGCCCTGAGGGTAAATAAATAAAATAAATAAATAAATCTTCGTAAGGTTACTTACAGCCTTCGTAGAAAGTTACGTATTCGAGCGTTCCAGAGCGGCACGCTGCCTTCATCGGCGACGTTCCACAGAGCCATGAAACAAAGGCACAAGAGACCAAATTCAAATTGAGTTAAAATAAGGGAAATTTGAAATGTACTATGGGGTGAGAATTTCATATTTATGCCTTGAACATAATCATCGCCAACTTTCTGGCGAAGTAAACTGTGTGTGGATCATCATCATCATTTATTCATCATTTACTATTCCCTTAAGGGCCCCATGTGGGGTATTAGATAAGGGGGGGGGGGCAAAACAATAATACAAACATCGAAGGAATGGTCATGTCCAAAGCAATAAAAGGCAACAACTGAAAAGACACTAAAAAGAACAGGTTTTTGCATAATTAGTTGCAAATATGGGTGGTTAGTAACTCTCGAAATCTCGAAGGGTTTCGCTCTACTACAATGTATTCCGGGAGCGAGTTCTATTGTTCTATTGCAACGGGAAGGAAAGATTTGTTGAAAGCGTTTGTAGAACCATGAAGGCGTTGGATACATAAAGAATTGAATAGACGATGTGATGAGCGCACGTGTGGAAATAAAAGCGAGGAACGAAGGTCAGGAAAGTTATAGTAGATTTTATGGAATAGGCAGAGTTGCGAAATTATACGTCTTGATGCTAAAAGGGGTAGACCAATAGATAACTTCGAGTTAGTAACGCTGATAGTGTTGTCATAATTCGATAAGGTAAAACGGGAGGCACGATATTGAGTAGCTTCTAAAGTGTCAATCAAATACTTTTGATGCGGATTCCAAATTGTAGACGCATATTCTAATTTGGTAGGGATGAAAATTTCATATGCCAGTTTACGAATCGACGGAGGAGACAAGGATAGGGATCTTTTAATATAGTTAAGGGATCTTGAGGCATCGGCTGTTATTTGTATAACGTGCTTCGACCAATTTAGTTTGTTAGTAATGATAACGCCAAGGTAGCGGTAACTGTCGACCTCAGATAAATTCACAGAGCCCAAAGAGTATAGAAATTTGGATATAGAGCGTTTACGTGATACATGCATTAGCTTGCATTTGGAGACATTTAGTTCCATCATCCAGCGTGAGCACCATTTGTCAATCGAATTTAGGTCATTTTGCAGAATGGATTGGTCAGTGTTAGTAGTGACACGACGGTAAATAACACAGTCATCGGCGAATAGACGTATTGTGGATGATATGTCTGTTAGGAGGTCGTTAATGTATATTAAAAAAAAGGAGTGGGCCGAGGACGGATCCCTGTGGTACACCCGATATTACTTTGGTAGTATCTGAACAGCGACCGCACCGAACTGGGGGCGATCTGTCAGGAAGCAAATGATCCATGATAGGATTAGTGGGTCGAGGTGAAGGCATGAAAGTTTGGACACTAGTCGGTGATGAGCGACGCGATCGAAAGCATTTGAAAAATCTAAGTAAATTACGTAAGTATGAAATGAAGAATCTAAGTTTAGGTGGAGATCTGTGGTGAATTCAAAAAGTTGTGTTTCGCATGATAAGCCCGGACGAAAGCCATGTTGTTTGCTAAAGAAAAAAGAATTTCTGTCGAGGTGGGACGCCACATGGGAATATATGATATGTTCTAAAAGTTTACAGGCAACACATGTAAGTGAGATCGGGCGATAAGTGGATGAGTCGGAGTGCTTACCAGATTTAAAAACGGGGGTTACTTTGCTTAGTTTCCAGTCTTTGGGCATGGTACCCTCGCTTACAGACTGGTTAAAATGATTTGTGAATTGATACCTTCGTAAATTTCATCAGCAAGTGCTGGAAACCGTTATATGCGGGCAAGGTTTCAAACGGAACAGACAGCGGGTACTGGTAAAGTTTCCAAGTAGGCGATTAAGTTAGAGGCAACTGCCTATTGTTGCAAGTACGCGAAAGAAACAGTTTCGCTAAAAATTTACTAAGGTTCGAGTCCATTCTAAGGAGGCACTGCTGCGACGTGCACGTGTTAGTTTATTGCGGCCATAAAACGCGATAATGCACAATATTCAATAAACTAGAAAGTTTATTATACGAAGGAAGAGCCAACTGATTGCACTGCTTCTTGTTCCTTCAGAAGTGCGCCGCGCTCATTCACGTAAAGCCAAACGAATCACTTTTCGCACATCGTATTTCGCCAGTTCATTCATACCTCGAATCGCAACTAACTGGAATAATCTGCCACCGTATGTTGAAACTGAATTTGACTACTAAACTGCATCAGCTACTGCGCAGTCGTTCCATATAGTACTCAAGCTTAGCCAACGTGATGCATATATTTAAGTAACACTTGCACGGGTATTTATTTGGCTGTTATCTTGCTGTCGTCGATATCATCTGCTGCATTAATACATCTCGATATGTTACCCTGTACCAGTTCTTGTTTTGAGATAACACTGACATCCAGTGAGTGACATGCTTTCTTTGTTCTGTCTTTCTACTAGGAACAATTTTCCCAGGTATGCCTTCCCCCCTCCTCCGAAAATATAGTAATTTTCCATGAGGACGTTTAGGAGTGCTCGAAATAAATAAATAAACAAACAAACAAACAAACAAATAAATAAGTAAATAAATAATCTTGATTTCACGTTTCCCATCTCCCGTTTATTGTCTTGCCTTGTGTGCAGTCTTCTCTACGCAGTCCCGTTTGGACGTTACGGTACCTGCTACTGTTTCAACTTCAAGCACGGCTTTCACTTTGCCCCGGAATACAGAAACGACCTCATGAACGGTCAGTGCATAAGGCCAGTGTGACCCAAGGTGAATGAGAAGCAACAATACCCTGGCTGACACCCGGCGACCTCTCGTTTCCTCATTTTCCTCCTAGTTCATAAGTTCTTGCTGCAAGTGATTTACATTTAGAGAGTGTCACGAATATGTATAATGCCGTGTTATACCGCGCGTTTGAGAGCTGAATGTTCCTAAATCTTAAAGACCGCGGATTCGAAACACTACGACTAACGTGGTTGGACAAGATTTACAGCAGGGTTGCACAGGCATGCATAACCCATGGAAAACTCGAATGCGAGACTGAAATGCAGAAAGAACAATTTCCTCGAAATCGCATTTCGCTCAAATGATTACGCACTTAAAGGACATCTACGATTAGGAAGGGTGTCACCCGGATTGGTATCCTATTTTGATTACGTGTTCAGTTTGTCCTTGCAAGTTTTTGTCGTGATGGAAGAAGTTGCTTTGGGTGACGTTTTCTTTGTATGTACTGCTAGTCGGCCTGTGATTGTCTATGACTACCTATAGTGCTCATATTATGGTAAATAGTTCCTCTACATAAATCATTTCATTCGTCGTAATAAATATCATGTCTAAAAAAATACAACGGTGACGCAGTCTTTAGCCCGCTCGGCTACGCAGTGGTAGCAGTGGTGGCATTGGGGCAGAGATCGAATGCTCACCATGGCCACATTAAAGAAAAGAAAGCTAGATGACGTAATTTGTGTGCGGTTTTTATGCCACGGCTTTCTGATGACGACGACTGGGTCGCACAATGAGCCATGTAATGCTCTCGCATTAATAAATAAACAATGAGTTCACCTGCTTTTGCTTGCGAACAGCTCTCCGCATGGTACTGGACACTGAGATTGAAGAATACCTGCCCCTGTCGACTGAAGTCGGATTCAAGGTCATGATCCACGAGCCGGGGGTGGAGTCGGATTACAATCGCAACGGAGTACACATCCCACCGGAATTCGCCTCCTACTTACAGCTTACCAAGGTAAGTGCGCCTAGAGAGAAAGAGAGAGAAAAAGAGAAATGCGAGTGGGGTTCTTAATGGCACATGCCATTACAAGATGTGCACGCAGGCGCATACATATATACACTTACATTGTTATTTCTGCAGCTCAAAAAGTATTACTCGTTACTTCGAAACTAGACTATACGAAAGCAACAAGATAAAGTAGCACCATCTCCAAAATAACACAATTTATAGCAAACATTTTAGTGTGTTAGGCACAAGAAATCAACTACAATTCCACATTTAATTTGGTTTCCTTTTGAGAAAGTTCCTGAACCCTACTTTTGGGGAAATGGTTAAACTAAGAAGGAATATAATATCATCGACGCATTTTGCGGTAATTTGTACATTACGCTGTAACACATAAGGGAGAGTCAGTCTGAGAAAGTCCAATGAAATTACCAAGCTCCATTAACTTCCATTTTCGAACGCAGCGCCATAAACTTTGTATTAGTTTTCTGTGGTTGACTGCGATCTACAATTCGTCAGCAAGACATGCTACGTCGTTGAATCTGGTACCATATTTTCTCAATGGTAGCGCCAATTCAACATGCCAAAGATTCAATGCGCCAAGTTTTGGGAACATTTACTGAGCCAACGTGGCCCAAATACGAAAAAAAAATACTTTGAAATAGGTGATGCCATATCTTCGATTTGTTTTTCCAAACTGTATTGAAGTACCAGCGGTGGGGTTCACCGCAATATTAAATAAATGAAAGTTTGACCACATTGTTTTTTTAATATTCAACCTATATCATCGCGCAATTAGCGACCACAATGTTTTCAAATAATGACTTACCAGTCTGAACTGACTTGGTGTTTCTCCTTAGTGCCCTTAGGCTGAACCTTCTTTACTGTTACAGTTATGTTAATTTCACAATCTAGGTCCCAGACAGTGTACCTGGGTCCTGATTCGCATTAAGGACAACCGAGCTATATTCAGTCAATTTTGTGCCTGACACTCAAAACCCTTCAGTTTTGATTTGCTGCCCATCTGTTTAATATGAAATATGGGTGATGTCCTTCGAGACTCAGAACACACAACGTGACGTAATACTGCGCGCAAGTTCAAAGATATCTACCATCGGCAGAATTATAAATTTAGTGATATAAATAAATTTCATTGGACAGAAAGATATTAAGGAGGGGTGGTCGGAGGCCCCCGGTCCAGGGCCCCATTGGCCTCTGCCGCCTACCTGACCTGGCCAAGTAAGGACTTTTCTGCTGCCAAATCGGAACGGGCGAGCTGTGCCTCCCACAGCTCCGGTGTGTCACTGCTATTTGGCCTATGAGGGCGCTTAGCGCACTCCCAGGTTGCATGTATTAGGGTGGGTATGTCACCGCACCAAGGGAAGTTGGCCCTATAGCGAGTGGGATACACGGCGTTTAACAATTTTCGATGGGTAAATACCCCAGTCTGCATTTTGCGCCAATCGGTGGCCTCTTTACAAGCCATTCGAATCCTCGCTCGCACACTAGAATGGACCCACGGTATCGTCTGGTGCCCCGGGCACGAAGGCCTGCGGGGCAACGAAGAGGCGGACTGCGCAGCTCGAGGTCTCACTAGACGAGCGGCAGACCACACCGTTCATCAGCCCCCGACAGACCGACAAGCGACCCACGAGTTATTAACGACAGGTCAACAAATACAACAGGACCAACGGCTCGGAAGAACGCAATACGCTCCCCCACACAAAGCTCTCAATAAACTCCAGGCAAGAGACTGGCGCCGCCTGCAAACTAACACATACCCACACTTGTCTCGTCTACACGCAATCTACCCAGACAGTTATACGTCCCGAACATGTCCCTGGTGTAGCAACCACACAGCGACACTCGCGCACATAACACACGAATGCACCGACCGTCCGGGCGACGCAATTTCGCCACGAGTCACAACACACACACTCACTACGTGGTCTTGGGAGGCGAGACTCTCCGAACTGGACCTGGGAAGCCAACTGGCGACCCTCGACCAGGCCCGGCGAGCCGCGATCGCCAGTGGAGCCCTGTCAGAGGGAACCACCCAGGAATAAACCGCGCAACGGTTTCTGCAATAATAAAGTTCCTCCTCCTCCTTCCCCGCTAAGTTGTGGGTGAGGCGGCGGGTATTTTCTGCGGACTCCGCGCTGATGAGCAAGGATGTCTTTGGCATTTAAAACGATAGGATCTTGAGAGGGATAATGCGAGTGGTTGGGGTCAGAAGAGGTTGGTACGCTCGGTTGGTACGCCCTCGAGCTAACGCGTTAGCCTGTTCGTTCCCTTGTACACCACGCGTGTCCCGGGCACCAGAGTAGGCGAAAACGGTGGTTGAAAGATTTGGGAATTATCGCGAAACTAGCCGCAGTCACGTGTCCCTTGAGAAACACGCGACATGTCTCCCGGAAGTCCGTGACCACAACCGAGACACTTTGCGAACGCTTTGCGTGAGCGAAATGGGACCGAAATAAGAGGATGCCGCCATTGCCTGTAAAGCGTGCTTCTCTGCAAATAAAAGCTTGTTGAGGCGAAGCTCTTTTCGTTGTCAAGCTACAAACCGGATATTGCCAGGAGTGGCGGCCGCCCTTCAGTGAAAATAAACTGATGATGATGATGACTACACAGCTTGAGGGTCTTTCACGCATAAGTCTTTTACGATTGGCGTTGCAAAGGCAATGCAGTTGCGATTCTGCAAAATGCGGCAGGGGCCTTACGCGTGCAATTATCAGAGTTCCTTTCCCGAAGACTTTCTTCCTCCATCTAGTGTTGCAGGCGGTGAAGTGTCAGAAGACACACCCCTCAAACATTCGCATGCCGCTCGCTTCCAAAGTCACCCTTCATGGCATGCTAAACTCAGCATGAACGGGCGCAAGTACTCCCCCCCCCCCACACACACACGCACGCACGCACGCACGCACGCAAATAACGCTCTCTCTCTCTCGCGTGCTCATGTAAGCGTACAAGCTAAAACACACATGTGCGCCTTTCCATTTCTTGTACTCTTTTGTGTGAAAGATTTCCCACCAACTCTGGAGCTTTCCTCTTCAAGCTTCCGTCGTTACGTCAGAATCGCGTTTCTTTTTCGTGAGTTCGCAAGGGTGCAACGAACGCAGGAACAAGCCACTGGAACCCTGGACGTGCTCCGTGAGCCCGTGCCAAACAAGGCACGCGCATCTAAAGTGGTGTCGTGGTTTGTGTCTGTTTTTGCAGATGACGATACAAAGACTGGAGCCTCCGTACCCGGAGCCCTGCCGCCATGACTGGCCACCGGGATACAAGGAGATACTCTACACGCAGACCAGCTACACGCGGGAGGTGATACCTGGCAATTGCTCCTAAAAAAATTGTTTGTTTATGTTAACTGGATAGCGGTGGCGGTAATGATGTTTGATGTAGGCGAGGGCAGCATGGCAGTCCTAATGGCGCTGAAACTGTTGCAGTTGCGTGTTCTTCGGTCGCAGCATTTAATCATAAGCTACCTGCAATTTACGAAATAAATTTCGAATCATTGTGTCGAAGCGCTTTTACCTCTTTGGAGCCTTGAATCACTGAATCACCCCTCTTTATTTTTTTTTATTTATTTAGAGCACCAGAAGTTTGTGGTGACTGTACCAAATATTTAGGCCGTGCTTCTGGAGCTAACGCCCTTAATAGCCTTTGCATGCCCGAAAGAGTTATTTTAAAGAAAAGAAACCAGGTGTCGACGATAAGAGGATAAGGTAGACGTAATGGCTCCTGAAATACGACACGAATAACATAAGAAATCGGTGAAGAATGAACATGAAAAAGAAGGTTTCAGAATATAGAGATAGAATCAACATATGTTGATCGAACAATTTGGACCTCTAGTGTACGTCGGCCTTGTCTTCTTTAGCGTAAACACTCAGTCAACGCTTTCTTTTTGCATTCCTCCCTTATCTATATGCAGCTGGGACTCGAACGTACGACCTCGTGTGCAGTAGTAGAACGCCACCATCGCCGAGGCGGATCAAAGATTGCAATTGTAAATCCTCGCGTGCCTTTAGGGATTCGCTATCACCTAATGCTGCTCTTGATGTATACAACCTAATAACGGTTTGCATACAGAACTTGCTAAGTATCTTTCGCCTTTTGTACGTATTCATTTCTCGCGCGTGACGTAGAAGTGCCTGGCGGCTTGCCTGCAGCTGACCATAGTGGAACGGTGCGGATGCATGGACTCCAGTGTGCGAACCTTCAACATTTCCGGAGCGAAGCAGTGTTGCAGCGGACGCCGTGCGTATTAACCAACGGTGCTTTAGTGAGTGAGTGAGTGAGTGAGTGAGTGAGTGAGTGAGTGAGTGAGTGAGTGAGTGAGTGAGTGAGCGAGCGAGCGAGCGAGCGAGCGAGCGAGCGAGCGAGTGAGTGAGTGAGTGAGTGAGTGAGTGAGTGAGTGAGTGAGTGAAAACTTTATTGAAGATGTCCGGCGATTTGAGCGGGGTTGGACCACCAGCACCCCAGCCTATGTGACGTTGCTTTAGGCAAAGAAAAAATAAATTCGTTCATTTACGCAGCTCTATGCGCTTCTCTAGGCACCTCACAGACGCTGTGTAGGACTCTCGTCGCTATCTTTTTTTTTTTTGTGCTCTTTAATGACGACGTCTTCCTAAGCGATTTGGTCGATCCTGGAGATGGTGCACTCTAAAACATATGCGCCGATCCCGAAGGTGGTGAAATCTAAAAAATCTCGGCCGCTCCCGTGGGCGTGTGCAGTCTAAATATGTGGAATGATCCCGAAGATATTGGAGCAAAACATTTTAAGCAGTCCGACGCTTTTTCTGATCTTCTCATGCGAGAAGTGACGTGATTCACTGCCATGCGCAGTTACTGCGCCCCATTCCCACCCAGAACTCGCCCAGGAAGACGTTGTCTCTGATAGACGTCAACTAGTGGTTGAATCGCGGTCCAACTTTCGTTTTTCTCTGTTTCGTGCATTTCGACTCGCATTTCAAAGAAAAGGTTCCTGTTTCGCCACTTCAGTTACTTTAAGCCTTCTTCAGTCACACATGCTCATCATGAAAGCAATTTCACCAATACCTATAGTTCGCCCTACACTACAGGACTCATGAGCGATTGTTAGACATTGGTAAGGAGATAAGAAATGATCACCATCAAGCTCTCGAGAAAGAGCATGACATACCGTTTCAGTGGCTGCAAGGGCATACCGGTATATGACTTCGCCGACGAAGCTGCCCGGTCCGCCCATGAAGGAAACCCGGTCTGCTCCGATCCCTCTGCCGTGAACCGACGCTACAATGGAAACTTACTTCCTGGCTCGAGCTATCACGCACGCTTATTGGTCGTCTCCTAGTTTCTCGAAGCGTCACCCACATAAACTGAATCCTCCTTTAAAGCTGCAACTGCCATCACGAGCTTCACGCTTCGATGCAACATTGTTCTGCCGCCTCTGGATCGGGGTGGCATTCACGAAAGCTTACTGCTTCCGAACGTTTGACACAGCTTTGTGCGGGTCCTGCGGGACCGAGGAAACTATTGAACACCTCCTACGCCCTTGTGCCCGTTATGACGTACAGCGCCGCAGTTTTCGGACAGCACAAAACAGGTTGGACTCGAGACCGTTTTCATAAGCGATCTCCTCGGACCGTGGCTGGGCGCGTCGCTGGCGCAGCAAGCACCCAGAACGGTGCTGCAGTATTTGAAATACACAGGTCGTCGCGACCGTTTAGAGATTAGGTACGCGCCTTAAAGTGTGCATGTAACTAGTGTTCTCTCTCCCCCTTCCCCCCCCCCTCTCTCCTCGTTCATCTCCCCCAGTACAGAGTAGCAAACCGGACGTCGCTATATATTTGACCTGCCTGCCTTTTCTTGCTTCTCTATTTCTCTCTCCGCAAATTCAAAGCGTTCAAACTGCGCCATGTAAGCGTCATGAAAGCGAGCCATGTGCTCAGCGAAGTATCGTCGCATATGCAACCTGGTATAATAATGACGCGGACACTTTCATTCCAGTCTGCCGAATACTGTGAAGGGCAATTGATGTATCGTACAGGATCGCCCACAGATGAAAAACGAATTCTATTATGCCTTTTCGAGAAGCCTTTATCTATATTTTGTAGTATCTGCTGCTGGAACACCAACACCGAATAAGCTACGAATATATGCTATATGGTTCAGCATTTTCTGCAAGTAATGCAGTCTTCAGTGCGTTGTTCAGAGAGAGAGAGAGATTATAGAAAAAAAGCTGAGAAACAAATCTTATGCACACAAACTGTAACGAACAAAATACCGGTTTGCAATAAAAAAAGAGAAAGAAAAAGATCTATACACTGCAAGTTTAACTATTACGCACTAACCTTAATAGAAAAGAAGTCTCGAGGTCAGCGCTACCAAAGGCAATGCGCGCAGAGGGCTATATCCGAGAAACTCCACCTCCTGAGGTCCACGGTCCTGCGTGAGGGATATTGAGAAAGCTGATGCAAAGCTTGAACTCTGTGCGCGCTTTCCCTTCCTCTTTCTCTCTCTCCCTTTCTATATTCATTTACCACTCTCTCTCCCCTCACAGGGTAGCCAACTACAACTCGCTTTCGTTTATCTCTGTACCTCTGCGCATAACGCTGCCTGCCGTGACATAGCAACGACATGCCCGACAGTGCGCGGCTTAATTACCGAGTCCGCGGGGAAGCACAGGCCCTGCCGCTGTATTCACACACAATAACAGCGGCAGCCGCGTGATCGGCACCGCAGTCGCGGTGAGCAGCTTCTTTGCAGAGATCACGGGCTTCCGCGCGGCGAGACTGAGGTTACATTGCAAGTGCGCACGATCAAAACATCTCGGACTGCTTTGTCGCCTACAGGCAGTGTGGCAATACAATAATGATGGCTTGCATAAGTGACAACGTGCAGGGGCACACATTAATGTCTCGGCCATTGATGGATATAACAGTGTATATGGGCATAACTGGGTATAACAGTGTATACTGGGTACAGGGTATAACAGTATATCATAATAGGTATAACAGTGCTGGTGATGGTGACAGCTAACACAACACGGCAGCCGCCTAATGCTATACCCGTGGACGACTAGGCGTATGACAATGACTCGCACAGCTTCGTGTTGTCGTGCGTTCTTCCTTTTGTCCTTGTTTGCGCTGTTTTACCCTTTAAAATGAACCCAAACCAACTGGCTCATCTCGCCATTCTGAATCTCCTCTAACGCTGTGGTATCTGTAACGCTCGGAGTCACTAGTCTATTTGTAAGTAAAAATAAAAGAAAGAAACCGGCTAAAACCAGGGTAAAATGTCTCAGGAAGGCTGGCTGACTACTGGATGGGGGAAAAAAAAAACTCCATCGTCAAGGCGGCCTTGTCATCATTGGCGTGTTTCACAGACGTATAGTTCTTGACGGCGCGGTGATGTTACGTTGTTGTGTCACGCCTAAATGATCCTGCCGATGACGGCGGAAAATCTTAAGAGCCACAAGTTGAATAACAAATCGGCGAAATGCATTCCTGGGAGATGCGTCCACTCGCTCGCGGAGAATAGGTTCACACAGTACAGTGAGATCAGAGGTAACTAAGCAGTTGTGCCAAACCATAACTCTAAGCTTAACCAATAGCATTATTAATCAGTCATTCAGTAGAAGTGCTAGCAGTAATTGGTCGTTTATCGTTATTTTTAACAAATAAGTGAAAGGGAAGGGCAGGAAGTTGCTGCTGACCACAGTAACTATCTAGCGCAGGCTGCCGACACCTTAGCAGCGGTCAGCAGCGGAGAGGCGGAGAGAGAGAGAGAGAGAGAGAGAGAGAGTAACGAAGAGGGATGCATCGTCGTTGGCCGTGTGAGCTTTCGTCGTAATATGTACGCCCTTTGTCGAAAGAATACGAGCTGCGCCAATTACCTGCGATCGCGAGGTTAATTACAGGAGCCTAAAGTCCAGCACCCTGAAATCCAGAGGCGTGCTGTGTCAGGACAGAGCGCCACGTGAACCGCACCACAGAGCCGAACGACAAATAATACTAAATGCGCGGAGTGGCTCGTACACTTTTGGCAGGGGCTGCACCTGGCGTCTTGCTTCGCCACCTTGTCGAAGTCCTTATTCTCATGTAACCTCTGATTATCTCGCGCAGAATGCCAGTCGGAGGCGTGCGTGGCTGATGTGAAGCGATTGTACTCCCTGCACCAGCTGCCATGTTCCTGTTTTCTGCCGTGTTAGTAAGTCTGAATTTTCTAAGCTCTTCCATGCACAGAACTAGCATGAGCCAGATAGGTAACCTCGCTATCGCGCAAAGCTGGAGGGGGACAGCTAACGTATCTTTCATTTCCTGCCGTGTGAATCAGAAATTAGTGCCCGATTTCCCGTTCCTTGCTGCTCGTTGCACTTGGCCACGAGTTTGCCGTTCCGGAAGACCTGCGACTCTTCGCGTGCACAGAACTTCGCTTATACGAACTATAAAACTGAATTGAAAGAAAAGAAGAAAAGGCGGTAATATAGACTGGGAAACACTGTTCAACAAAAGATACTAATAACGTACGATATGAGCTAGCGAGGTCTTAGATTTTTAGAACACGCATAACTATACTATGCTGGAATGGTTCCTTGAAGTCTTAGTGGAACTCAGCAAAAACAACTGTGCTTCCTGAAAGTGACAGCAAACCGTTAAACGTCCACGTTGCTCTTAATCCTCTTTTTTTTTCTTTATCACTGCGAATGAGCGAAGTACGGCGAACGTGTCCGTTTGCGACAATCACCGCCTGTGTCGTCACGCCGAGGCCTCATCGTGACGTCAGAGGCACACCCGTATAGGGAGTCTCCGGGACGCGCGCAGGGCGATGCGCTGTGCCCGAAGTTAGAGAAGGGCAATGCGGGCGTGATCGGTAGGTTGGTCGATCCTAGCTTATATGGCTCAACCCACTGCGGGAGATATGCCACGAATCGGACGGTAGTAAGCAAAAAAAAAAAAAAAAAAAGGAAAGAAGAGGAAAGAAAATGAAAAACGGAAGAACTAAAGACAACTAGGGTGGTTGCTCGGGCTAGTTGGTAATTCATGATAAAAGATGACGTACAACGCGGAGGACAAGGACTGCGAGAGACGACATACACTGTGCTGACTTCCAACAAAAGTCAATTTTGCAAATTGAAGAGGAGGCATTAAAAAGATATGTGGCAGCGCGACTATTGCCTCCAGCGTTGGGGAAGAAGACGGCGGCTCACGTGCATCTAGCGCCGAGTATAGAAAACGTTTACTTTTAAACTCCAGCGCTCGAGTTGTTAACTCACCTGTTATCATTATTATATTTATGCACCTAATTGAACCACCCGATTCTTGACCTATCCCCCATTGTGGGTATGTGCCACGGCCACTCACAACAACAACAACAACAACAACAACAACAACAACAACAACAACAACAACAACAACAACAACAACAACAACAACAACAACAACAACAACAACAACAACAACAACAACAACAACAACAACAACTTCCTATAACTATTGCTTTTGGCGCTAGCGTACTGGGTAACAGCCACAGGGACATTTGTGAAGACCACTGCATCTTCCTGCGCGAGACAAAACGAATTGCATGGTAGAATTATTCAAAATTCTTATAATGTTCACAAAATTCACAAAAAATATCTAGATAACTGATTTTTCATACCTGTAACAGCAGACACTTTAAATCCCAATTGCAAGCTACTTATTTCCTTTAACCCTAATTTATTTTTTAAATATGCTAATAGTTCCTTCACCGCCAGATTCACGGCCGATCCCCCAGAGTGGGTTGCGCCCTTTCACTAGGGTACAAGAACAAGAACAGGAACAGGCTGGCGTGCTATAGGCCACTCCGGAGATTCCGCACGCACCATGGCTGGCCGGTCTAAATAAACCGTGGCTACGGCGGCTACCTTTTCGCACCGCCTCCCACATGTATAATAGTATACATTAATGAATAATCACGTTATAGGAGCTTACATTCTACGAAATGATAAGAGGACACTGAGAATTTAGAAAATTAGCATGCCAGGCCCTAATTAGTTTCACTTATAAAGTATGGCATCTCATGTACGTCCCTGCTGCAGAAACCTTGTGCCGACGAACATTGGCAGAGTAGCAAAGGAAGCGTAAGGCCTAGTCTAAGCTGGCAAAGAGGACTTTCCAGAAGGCGTTAATTCTAATTCTAAACCTACGGCATTGTAAAAAGAAATGTTTCATGGTTTCAGGTCCACTGCAATAATAACACTGATAACAGGCAGAGGACATTTAAAAGTAGTAGCTCACGGGATCCTGACCTAACATAGCATTGAGAGGAAAGGGCCAAACCAGACATAGGTGAACAAAAATTAAGCATTGGTATCTGGCAACACCACGCTGGTAAATGAAACTTAAATTCTTTTGAAATACCAGCCGCCGTGCCAAGTTACACTAACATGTCGAAAAAAAAATAGCATTCTGCGTGACGTCCAAGACCGGTTGCGTGCTCTTCTAAAACGCGAGGTAGAAGATAAAGCAGTTGCAGGAGTTTGAAAAAGAAGCCGCATATAAATGAACTAGGAAATTGGGCTGGACTTGTTTATTCTGAGGACCTAAAGATTGAAAGAGTTCTTCGCACCTCGGGGAGTTCAGCGATGCTAAAGTAGGGGCAGATGAGTGAATGTGCTGGTATAATGAGCATGTACCAATTATTGCCAATTTGAGATTGCTGTTCTCTGAAAGTAAGTTAAGGGATTTGTAGAGTTACAGGCGAATAGGTTGTATCTTATTCTTTTTGGTCAGCATCTTCACCGCAATCTTAGCATCAGGTGCATGAGACGTTCCATGCTTGCCGTCCAACTAGAAAAAAAATTATCGCCATCATCAGAACAAGGCTAAGAATTTGTGCTCTTTGGAATTAGAATCAGTACAATTGAAAATAAAAATGATTGCACAAAAAAAACTACTGTGGAACAAAGAGAATACGTTATGAACGAATAGTCGCATGCTTCAGAACTTTTTTCTAGGAATTCTCCTCAGGGTCGTATGAATCAAGTATTCTTGATTAGAAATCACACAGCATGCAATCCTGTGCGATGCAGTAACCTTAACAAAAATATCTTTATGCACTTCTTTTCTTTAATTGCAGCGAAGCTGTCTACAAGAAAATGCTGACTCATCGAGCATGGCCCCCCGTACGTACCAAATCAACGCAAAGCATGCTGTCGTATTTTGCATCCATGATGCAACGTGCCGTAGAAGGACAATGAACAGATGAACGTACTGAAATCTTAATACGCAAAGTCAAACAATTTTTACAAAGCACCGATGTGTTATGTGCTCGAGACAATTGCATAACGAAATCTGTAGTAAGACGGCGACTGTTGCATGTAATATGCGTGACGTCAGCTGGTTTCTGAATTGTTGTTAACCGGAAGTAAATCTTAGCTACAAGATTGCAGTCCAGTAGAACATGCTGCCCATGTCTGAGATACTTATGTAAGCAACATTAATCACAGCAGTGCAGTTTTGAGGACGAGCCCTGTTATGCCTGAACAAATGCGTCGCCTAATGTCCTCTTTCCTCATTCATTTGCAGGCCAGGCGAAAATACGGAAACAGGTGAGCAGGCATAAACAACTCTTACACCGAAAGGAACGAAGCATTTTTATTACGTAGCATAAAACGACGTGGATAGGCGAATTCCATTTCAATCTTTATTTTCGAGAACCTTAAATATCAAAATGTAGACGTTGCCTACGGTTACAGCGGAGTCTGCACACATATTTGTGCGCATATGTATGTCCTTACGGCAGGTATACATGTGTATGTGTGAGCACGCAGACATACACCTGTTATCACAAATACAGTAATAGAAAACTTTCGCATATTGTTCAGGGCACCTAACTACACCGATGAACACTGCAAGACTTCGAATTGTTTGCCTTACCTAATCATCTGCGAGTTCTAAGAGTTCAGACACTGTGAGCCAAATCTCCTTCACCGGGTTTAAATTAAGCCCCCCCCCCCCCCCCCCCTGCGCGCACATGTGGACCTTGTTGCTCCATTTTCGACTCTTTTTGGGAGCACAGAAGCAAGATGTATGATAAAAATTGCATAATCAAAGGCGGCTGTAAAAGACGCCAGAAACTGATTTCCGCCCACTGCCGAAGAAACTCCTAATGTCTCATTGCATCATGCACATAACCTTCCGAGCAAATTCGAAGGAACGAAAAATCCTGTTCCAAACTGGCGACCTTGACGCTCAACCTTGAGACTCGATGTTATCTGTTAACCTAAAATTGTGTCTGTGTGTGTGTCACGCAGGACGGTGGCAAAGCTGATCATCTACCTAGACAACGAGAAAATCGAGAAACGCCAGCGCTATCCCCAGTTTACCGTAAGTGTTTAAACGACATTGATTACGATTATGATGATGATATGTACATGACTTAGTATTTCCAATAACCTCCGGGGATAATGACCCTCTAGCTTGGATGAAACACTCCCTCGAGTTTCCTAGATTATTGCGACATGCTGCTGATTTCCATAAAGATAATCTTGATTTCTATGCAAACTAAGAGCAAACTATATATCTTAATAGCTTAAACCTTCTCTTTAAAGATTTAAAGACTCAATAAAGAACAATACTAAATCAATAGAGGGGAAACCAGACATCCACCCGTTCGTAGCAGTTGCCACTAACGGATCCCTCACTAGGACGAATTTTTCTTCTACTGCGATGCTTTTCTTTCAAGGAACCCGTATGGGTTTCCTTTGTAGCAATCGCAACGAACGGGTGGATGTCTGATTTTCCCTTTGTTAATTACTTCTCTCCACCTTTCGGGTTTTCGCAGAACTATTACGTCAAATACTAAATCAGTTTACGCTGCCAAAGCATCCTTTCAAATGACTGTATTCATTTTCATTACGATAGCGAGTACAGTGACACTACAGTCGAATTTTCACCGTCGTCCGTTTCGATGTTCCTTATAAAATCCAGGTGCGCTAAGACCCTATCGCAGCCGCAGGCTGCAGGTATGCGAGGAAGCGTTCTAGGATGAGCCGAGAAGGGTGGTGGATGATGCGCGCCCTTGATCACGTGACGGCGTGCAAGGCGAACTAGGGAGTTAGGGGGGAAGGGGCAGGCGAGGCTGCGTTTCCTCCCCTATTCCCGGCTGTAGTGAACCACCTCTCTGGCAGTTCACGTGGTTGAGCGCATACGCGAGCCACATGCCGTTAGCTTGTAGGTAATCTGCGGCGGATGCAAAGTTTGGGCGAGTCGAGATAGCTGGTCGCTTCGTGCACGCTGTCATCAAGTGCGCCTAATGCTGCAGGTACCCGCCGTGGTTGCTCAGTGGCTATGGTGTCGGGCTGCTGAGCACGAGGTAGCGGGATCGAATCCCGGTGGTCGAAATTTCCGGAGTCCTCCACTACGGCGTGCCTCATAATCAGAAAGTGGTTTTGGCACGTAAAACCCCATAATTTGATTTTTTTTTTTAATGCTGGAGGTCACATAATCTCAAGTTTCAGAAGCGCGTTGGAGAGAGGCAGCAGGAAGCATCGTCTACTCTCTGTTTGCGATGTTCTTCACTCCAGGGTTGACACCAGTCTTCACGTTTATCGAGTGATATCTGTTCATGATGTTTGCCTGCGCGTGCGTGAGCCCATGCTAGTTGATTAGTAAGCGAATCTTTACTACAACTTATGCGGCAGAACTAAGACCCTTATATTTGGTGTAGTTGTGTAATATCTTGCTACTGCTGTCAATGCTCTGCCTTTTGCGCGAAAGTGCGACCTTTACAAAAAAAAAGAAGGTTAATCAGTAGCGGAAAAAATTAAACTGAAAGTCAGTTCTGGAATTTTCCGCTTGCCTCTCTATACCTGTATATCATTGAAATGTCAGTAATTTGAAGGTAATTTCTTTTTGAAAGTTGTGACGCGAGAAAATTTCTTAACTAGGCAGTTTTCTTTTTCCTAATGCTGTGCAATCTTCCTTTAACGATGAGCAATCAACTAAACCCGAGTAGAAGTTGGGACACTGTCCAAATTCACAACTATTGTGTAGGAACGAGCATTACAACATTACAGGGCGCTATTACACTTGCCAGTATTTTTTTTTTTTTTGTAAGACGCTCTGGACTGCCATTTAATGCAAAAACATGTCAAGTCCGAATTGCCGCGTCAGCCAGTATAATTCTAGGCGCCCGTTACCAAAAACTTTTTTTTTTACAAATGCTCTTGCAATACTTATTGAATGACGATTTCGGCGAGGCCCTAATTTATACACAAGGACAACAAAAGAGGTTGGTCGCTGCAAACGCCACGAAAAAGTTTCACGGCGGGCGTCTTTCCATCTCACATTTGGTGCTGCATGTGTACCAATATTGACGATCGAGCCACTTTCAGCGTGTACCACTACCTTGCACGTCATGCACATGTGAATACCTGAATTTATTTAGGCTGTATCCGGGATAATGTAGTTATGTTATTGTTGTTTGGCGCAGAATATTTCGTACAACTTCAGCATTCACCAATCAGGCCTCTTAAACAGTGTGGCGGACGTGCAATGAACTAACAGCGTTCTAAAACCGAGCAAGAATCTTATGCATTTTTCAAACATGTGCTAACGCCTGCTATCAGAACGATCAAGGCAATGCGCCGATCCATCATGTATCACAATAATCACATAGCTCGGTTCATGCTGTCAAAATATAGCACCTTCCTTCGCTTTCCTTTCGTTTTCCATGTGCAGCTACCCAGTCTGGTGACCGCCATTGGTGGCACAATGGGCATCTACTTGGGCCTGTCATTCTTGACGCTGTTCAGCGTAGTCGACACCGTGGCTACAGCGCTGGCAGAGACGGTCGCCTCGCTCAAAGCCGTGAATGCGGCGGCCTCCGGACGAGAGCGCTATGAGCTGTCAGCCCGCTGAACTGAGCCTGTTTATGGGGTCCCTTGCAAATCCTTCCAGCAACAGCACTTTCACACACAGAGAAACGCCAAGCGTATATTGAGTTTGCGCATGTTTACGTTCTGGGCTATTCAGTCTCCGTAGCAGCACCGTTAGGCAATCAGTGAAGGCAAGATGGCGACTTTTACAGCACGGCGGTATTCGACAGCGTCCAAAACAGTGGTGCGTGCGTGCGTGCGTGCGTGTGTGTGTGTGTGTGTGTGTGTGTGTGTGTGTGTGTGTGTGTGTGTGTGTGTGTGTGTGTGTGTGTGTGTGTGTGTGTGTGTGTGTGTGTGTGTGTGTGTGTGTGTGTGTGTGTGTGTGTGTGTGTGTGTGTGTGTGTGTGTGTGTGTGTGTGTGTGTGTGTGTGTGTGTGTGGTTCCAGGTTCTGCTAGAATTCGCGGAAAGGAATATGCCCTGAATAATGCATATCTTCTTCAGGAAGTGAGGCAACAGGAAGAGGATCTGGAAAAGCCCTCATGGAGAAAACAAGAATCAAATAGATTTCATACTCTCTGCCGATCCCAGCATACTGCAGGGTGTAGACGTGCTAGGTAGGGTAAAAACCAGTAACAATAGGCTAATGAGGGCTAGGATTTCTCTCAGTTTGATCAGTGAAAGGGTAAAATTAGTCGAGAAGAAACATGCCAACCTAGACTCCGTAAGGGTAAGAGCAAATCAATTCAGGCTGGCGCTTGCAAATATGCAGCTTTAGAACAGAAAGATAAAAATAACGTAAAGATAATGAAAGAAACCCTAACTAGAGTGACTTCAGAAGCAGTATTCGAAATAGGAGGTAATTAGGCACCAAGGCGGCCAGTAGGTAAGCTCTCCCAAGTATCTAATGACCTAATGAAGAAACGACAAAGTATGAAAAGGTCCATCTCGAGAGATCAGATAGAATGCGCTGAACTGACAAAACTAATCAACAAGAACAAAGCCAGGTATATTCAATATTACAACGTGGGAAAAATTGACGAATTTGTATAATATGGCCACCGCATGAAATCAATCAGAAGAAAACTTGGCATAGGACAAGGCAAGATCTATGCAGTTAAAGATGAGCAGGGTAATGCCATCAGCAATTTCACTTATATAGTAAAAGCAGCAGAAGAATTCAATGTTGGCCGGTGGAATATCCAGAGCAGCCCCGCTACCTTCATTCCAAGTAGTAATGAACAGGATACAGAGGCTCTTTCTGTATTTAGCAATGAAGTTAGAAGGGGCCTTGCAAGACACGAACCGGGGAAAGAAAACGGCAGGAGAAGATGGAATAACAGTCGATTTAATCAAAGATGGAGGAGATATAATGCTTAAAAACCTTACGGCCCTTTATACGCAATGCCTCATGACTTCAAACGTACCAAAGAACTGGAAGAATGCCAACATTATACTAATCGATAATTAGGGAGATGTCAAAGGATAGAAGAATTATAGGCCCCTTGGCTTGCTTTCAGTATTGTATAAAATATTGGCACGCACTAGTTACGCTAGAGGTCGAGGAAGAAGAAGTGTGCGTGGTAGCTGCTGCAAACACGAACTGTAAACGGCTGTTCGCTTAGAACTGACTGGCTGGCTTTTCCTCTCGTGACAAACTGGTGGAGGTGCTGGGTACGCATCCATCGTATGCCTACGGGTCCTGAACCAGAAGCTACCGACGCCAGTACCTCGGGGACGGCAGAAATCTATCGAAGCAGCCGTCGCCTCCAAGGTCTTCCACCGCAATACAGTCCCCTGGCAAGCTCCGTGAGGAAGATGTCAACAACTACCGCAAGCCAAACCGAGGTGATCCCAAATGCTCCCGTACCATGCATTCTCAACGCGCCTCGCACGCCTAACCCGTTCCATGGCGACGCCTTTGAGGACGTTGAAGACTGGTTGGACCATTTCGACCGGGTCGCCGCCTTTAACGACTGGGACGATCGCCGTAAGTTGAAGAACGTCTACTTTTCCCTTTTAGACGCGGCGAGAGTATGGTACGAGAACCACGAAGACTCATTTACCAGCTGGCAGGAGTTTTACCGACTGCTATGCGAAGCCTTCTGCACTCCCGAAAGGAAAGAAAGAGCCGAACAGGCACTGTCTTCGAGGTTCCAAATGCCAAACGAAACCGTCGCCATGTTCGTCGAAGACATGACGCGATTGTTCCGTCGGGCGGACCCACTAATGCCAGAAGACAAGAAGGTGCGTCTGTTAATGCGAGGCGTAAAGGAGCAGCTTTTCGCGGGCCTCGTGCGTAATCCTCCTGCAACAGTCTCTCAGTTCGTTCGTGAGGCAACAGTCATGGAACATATGCTTCGGCAGCGGCTCTCGCAGTATGAACGCCAGACCACCATGACTGCTGCATGCTCTCTCGTACCTGCAAATGATGACAGGGAGTCACTTACCGAGCTAATACGACAAATTGTTCGAGAAGAACTGCAAAAGTCCTATGCATCGGCTTCGACACCTCCTAGTGCCGCGGTTCTTACGGATGTCATTCGAGAAGAAATCGGCAAAGTGGTTCATCCCTCGCCACCAACACGACCCGAACCTCCCACGTTCTCGTACGCGGATGCTCTTCGGGCTTGCGCGCCGTCGACGGGCCGTTTTTCGCAGCCGCCTGCTGGGATTTCTCGACGCTCCCAAAGTCCAATCCACCGCACGAATCCGCCAGCACCCTTTCATCCTGGTCCGCGCAAATCTACAGTATGGCGCGCCCCCGACAACAGTCCGCTGTGCTATCACTGCGGGGAGGCTGGTCACATGTATCGCGATTGCCAGTACCGACGGATTGGTCTGCGGGGATACCATCCGGACGCCCGTTGCCCGCGCTATGGCGAACGCCCGCACGAAATCGAGAAATACTTAGAAAGTAACCGGCTTCCTCCTGCCCAACAGCGAAGACAGTCACGGTCGCCTTCACCTCGTCGGTACGCGTCACCGAACCGTGCTCGACCCGCCTTTGATTCCGCTGGAGTCAACGGTGGAAGCCCGCGTCGGGGAAACTGAAAACGGCGACCTCCGGGGGTGAGGCCGCTGTCATGCGAACCGTCAAATATCCTCCGCCGACGCCATCCCCTCGCGACGTACCACTGACGCCTTCATTCGCAACTGCAAAAAAAACTTCTGCTGCTATTACTGCTTCAATCGACGGTTATCCAGTAACTGCACTTGTAGATACGGGAGCTGACTACTCGGTTATGAGTGCCTCACTGGCGACTCGGCTACGCAAGGTGCTGACAGCGTGGGACGGCCCACATCTGATTACGGCCGGAGGACACCTCGTGTCACCCATTGGACGATGCACCGCCAGACTTGCAATTTCTACTTCGACTTTCGTAGCGTCTTTCCTTGTGCTGCCCAAGTGTTCTCGGCTAGTTATACTGGGCATGGATTTTCTCCAGGAATATGGGGCGATCATTAACCTTCGTGACTTGTTCGTGACTTTTTCTAACTATGTTTCTTCGGATTCGAATGTGGCGGATGAACATCACCGCGCGGCTTTACGCGTGGTCGATGACTGCGTGACGTTACCGCCTCGAAGTAGCATCTTCGTCCTCGTTGAATGCCCTCAAGAACAACTAGGAATAGGCATCGCCGAAGGTAACCTCACCATATTGCTGGATCGCGAAGTCGGCGTCGCACGAGGTCTCGTAGAGCTCCAACATAGGCAAACCACGATTCTAGTTACGAACTTCAGTGGCGAATACAAACACTTTGCGAGGCATACCACCATGGCCTACTTTGAAACGGTGGCCGAGTCCAACGCCTGTGCTTCGGTAACGACAATCTCGATTCCGGAACCCAGCGATGTGGACTTGACCAGTCACATCAACGTCAACCCACAGCTCGACCAAGACGAGAAGGAGAGGCTCCTTACTCTGCTATCGTCATTTAGCGACTGTTTCGCCACCACGTCGAAGGTCAAACAGACTTCTTTAATCAAACACAGAATCATCACTGAACCGGCCGTCCAACCTGTTCGCCAACACGCTTATCGCGTGTCGCAAAGAGAACAGGATGCTATTCGTCAGCAAGTGAAACAAATGCTCGACGATGATGTCATTCAACCATCGACAAGTCCTTGGGCTTCACCTGTTGTATTAGTTAAAAAGAAAGACGGTTCACTAAGATTCTGTGTCGATTATCGCAAACTGAACAAGGTCACGAAAAAAGACGTTTACCCACTTCCTCGAATTGACGACTCCTTGGATCGCCTGCGACATGCCCGTTACTTTTCTTCAATGGATCTACGTAGTGGGTACTGGCAAATTGAAGTTGACGAACGGGACCAGGAAAAAACGGCGCTTATAACACCCGACGGTCTCTATCAATTTAAGGTCCTCCCTTTTGGATTGTGTTCCGCTCCGGCCACATTTCAACGCATGATGGACACAGTTTTATCTGACCTCAAGTGGAACTCGTGTTTAGTCTACTTAGACGATGTAGTTGTTTTTTCCACCACGTTTGAACAACACATCCAGCGGCTTGAGGCGGTTCTTCAAGCTATCCGCACCGCCGGCCTCTCCCTGAAGCCCGAAAAATGTCACTTTGGCTACGAGGAGCTCAAATTTCTAGGTCATATTGTCAGCAGCACCGGTGTGCGCCCTGACCCTGACAAAGCCCTGGCAGTTGCTCTGTTCCCGATACCAAAGACAAAACACGATGTCCGCCGATTTTTAGGGCTTTGCGCGTATTACCGCCGTTTTGTACCCAATTTTTGTGAAATTGCCGAACCTTTGCAACGACTCATCAAGAACGACGTCACATTTGTTTGGGGCCCAGCACAATCCGACGCCTTCCACGACCTTCAGCGACGTCTACAGACACCACCGATCCTTGGTCACTTTGACACCGAGGCTGACACAGAAGTGCATACTGATGCTAGTAACGTTGGTATCGGAGCGACACTCGTTCAGTTTCAAGCTGGTGTTGAGCGCGTTATTGCGTATGCCAGCCGAACCTTGTCCGCTGCTGAAAAAAACTACTCAGCAACTGAAAAAGAATGTCTGGCAGTCATATGGGCTATCCAGAAGTTCCGCCCATACCTGTACGGACGCCCCTTCCGTGTCGTCAGCGACCACCACTCTCTCTGCTGGCTGGCGAATCTCAAAGATCCTTCAGGCCGTCTCGCAAGATGGAGCCTTCGGTTACAGGAATTTGATGTGACCATCGTCTATAAGTCTGGCCAGAAACACACTGACGCCGACTGTCTCTCCCGCGCCCCCGTCGAACCCGCACCACTAGATACTGACGACGATTCTGGTTTTCTTTGCACTCTTCCGTCTTTAAACCTTGCTCAACAGCAACGCCAAGATTCCGAGCTCCAGCCCTTGATTGAATACCTTGAAGGACGCCGCCCACAACCCCCACGGCTGTTCGCGCGCCACTTGTCCTCTTTCTGCCTACGTGGCGACATCCTATACAAGCGGAACTTTCACCCTACGGCAGCCGTTTTCCTGCTCGTTGTTCCCGCTATTCTCCGCGACGGCGTTCTACGTGCATGCCATGACGAACCAACGTCCGGGCATCTTGGTTTCACGCGTACTCTCGCGAGGATCAAGCAGAAGTACTATTGGCGAAAACTCACAAAAACCGTGAAGCAGTACGTCAGAAGTTGTCGAGATTGCCAGCGCCGCAAAGTTCCACCACTAAAACCAGCCGGTCTGCTTCAGCCTGTCCGACCTCCTTGCTCACCTTTTGAACAAGTCGGGATGGATTTACTTGGCCCATTTCCCAAGTCTTCGGCTGATAACCGCTGGATCGTCGTCGCCACCGATTACCTCACTCGATACTGCGAAACACAAGCCGTTCAGCGAGCTACTGCTTCAGATGTTGCTAACTTCTTTATCAAAAATATCGTCCTTCGACATGGTGCTCCCGCTGTCGTCATCACAGACCGTGGTACGGCCTTCACTGCCCAGTTGGTCCGAGACATTCTGCAGCTGAGCGGAACAACGCACCGTACGGCAACTGCGTATCACCCGCAGACTAACGGTTTAACAGAGCGTCTCAACAGAACGATTGCGGATATGCTTTCCATGTATGTTGCCACGGATCATAAAAAGTGGGACGAACTGCTCCCGTATGTGACATTCGCGTACAACACTGCCTTACAAGAAACCACCGGGTTTCCTCCTTTTCGTCTGGTCTACGGACGCGACGTCACCACTATGCTCGACGTGATGCTCCTACCAACTTCGTCTCAACCTACCACAACCTATACAGACGCCTTTGTTCAGCGTGCCGAAGCGGCGCGGCACCTTGCGCGGCAACGAATTCTATCCCGACAAAGTCAAGATGCTCGTCGATACAACATATGCCATCGAGACGTCACGTACAACCCGGGAGATCTTGTATGGGTTTGGACCCCTATACGTCAACGAGGCCGGTCAGAAAAATTATTGCGCCGATACTTTGGACCCTACCTAGTTTTGCGTCGTCTCAGTCCTGTCAACTACGAAGTTATTCCAGCCGACACTTCGCACCACTCCCGTAGACCACGTTCCTCTGACATTGTTCATGTTACCAGGATGAAGCCTTCCGTTTCGCGCTGACTCTCATCCACCAACTTTGTGATGCGGCCCCTGTCGTCTCGTCCGTCGTCTTTCTCATTTCTTTTATTTTTCCTTGTGGCATTTAACATCTCCCCAACTTTATTTATTTATTTCTTCTTTTTTGGAGGGAGGGGTAATGGCACGCACTAGTTACGCTAGAGGTCGAGGAAGAAGAAGTGTGCGTGGTAGCTGCTGCAAACACGAACTGTAAACGGCTGTTCGCTTAGAACTGACTGGCTGGCTTTTCCTCTCGTGACAATATTCACCAAGATTATTTTCAATACAATCAGGGCAATACTTCAGTCAAACAAGAGAACAAGCCTTCCGAAAAGGATATTCTACGATGGATCACATCCATGTTACCAATAGGGTAAACTAGAAATCTGCAGAGTCAAAGCAACCTCTCTACATGGCTTTCATAGATTATGAAAAGGCATTTGATTCAGCAGAGATACCAGCAGTCATACAGGCACTGCGTAATCAGAGTACCGGAAGCATACGTGAATATCTTGGGGAAAATGTAAAAAGATTCCACAGCTACCTTGGTTCTCCACAAGAAAATTAGAAAGATACCAATAAAAAAAAAGGGGTCAGACAAAGAGACACAATCTCTCCAATGCTATTCACTGCATCCTTAAAAGGAGTATTCAAGCTGTTAAACTGGGGAGGCTCAGGAATGAGGATCAATGGCGAATATCTCACAAACCTTCGGTTCGCAGATCCCATCATACTGTTCAGGAACACTGGGAACGCATTACAACATATGATTGAGGACCCTAACACTGAAAGGTTAAGAATGGGGTTGAAGATTAATACGCAGAAGACACAGATATTGATCAATAACCTGGCAAAAGAACAAGAGTTCAGGATCGCCAGTCGGCCTCTAGAGTTTGTGAAGGAGTACGTTTACCTATAGTCGGATACAACTTTAGAAAAAAGGTGAGGCCCTGCCCAGATGACCGAAGCGCGACAGCCGATTGCCTCCGCGACTAAAATAGTCCCGATCGAAAAATCGTGCTCCTGAAACGCGTAATTCTTGGTATAAATAAAGACGTTTGTATTTTGCTGACTGGTTTAGTAGAGCCCTCATGTGCTACAGCACATGCCGGACAGCAACAGAAAAGTAACCCCATGCCTTTTACAACGCTGCCCGTCGACTGCTCTTTAGCTTCATTGCAAGTGACAAAAGTAAGAAGAGCAGCTCTGCAAGGCTTTTGCGCTTGTTCACATGTACACGGCGTATATACTACTCGTTTTCCAAGCTTAAAATGAATCAGTTGCTACTGAGAAAGTACCTAAATAAAACAATGAATTTATCGCAACCATTGCAAACCTGGGGCGAGAATATGGTCGAGGGAGGAAGGTACAAAAATGCTTCATTCATCGTTTTAAATAAGTACTCTTGCTTTTAAATAGCATAAAATTATAATTTTTTGGTTTTATGTTTGCACAATTTCACAGCACGCATTCTACAGCTTGCGCGTGCAGTGAGCACTGGTGGCCAGCAATCAATCGACGGTGCTACACAACGCTCGAACACCGTCGCTAGACGCTCGGCTATATCTCACTGCTGACAATGATCGTTCACGCTAAGATGACGGCCACAAATCTTTGCGCTGAAGGCATCTTTCTCCAAATATTTTCTGTTGATACACTCGTAGGTTTGTTTCATGCGCGCGCACTTTTCCGATTTCTCCTGAGAATGGTTTTGCTCCATCACTTCACCCCGTCCGACGAGAAACGCAGCGAAGCAGTACACGAACACACCCGCCGCCAACAGTAGGCACCAGTCTTTGGAAAAACTTTTCTCGTCGTAACTTCACTCGGGAGCGAAATAAAACAGCATGGAACAAACACGCAGGATGTGTGTTTGCAGCGGTCGCCGCGGGATCCTGTTTTGAGACAAAGCGTAGAGCAGCGTCAGCGATGCTCGCTGCAGTGTTCCTTCGCCGGATCACGGCTTAGAATAAACGCACGCGGCACAAATGCCGCATCGTAAGCTCGCAGTAATATTTCCGGCGTGATAGACAATGACAAACAGTTTGGGAATAGACTGTGACGAGGCGCTGACGCGCACAGCTGACCCGACGTGGCCCAGTTCGAAGCCCGGGCGCCCATCTTCTTCGACGGCGGAGACACCGGCCGTCCGGCTCATGACGTCAGCCCAGAGTGCGCGCCCATTGGTGGACGCTCGTGTGCTTCCGCCTCGGAGGAGTAAACGCCCCCTTTTTTCTAAAGTTGTATCCGACTATAGGTCAATTACTCACATGGGACCCTGATCATGAGAAGGCTATTTACAGTAGACTAAAGATATGTTGGAGCGCAGTCGCCAGACATTGTCAGATCTTGGCTGGAAGCTTACCACTGCGATTAAAAATAAAGGTGTACAATCAATGCATTCTTCCTGTGCCGACATATCGGGCAGAAATTTGGATACTGACGAAGAAATTCGAAAACGAGTTAAGGACCGCGCAAAGAGCGAGGGAACAAAGAATGTTTGGCGTCAAGGAAGCTAACATTGGGAGTATTCCTTGATTTCTCAAAAGCTTTTGACAGAATAAACTATGGAACACTATTAGAAAAATTGAGCTGTTATGGTACACGCGGAATAGTTTGATTTAATTAAAAGTTACATAACAAACAGAAAGCAATGCTATCAATAAACAGCAAATTATCTTCGTTTAAGCTTATTAAGCAAGGTGTGCCTCAATATAGCATATTGGGACCACTTCTATTTATCATTTATATAAATGACATTGTGAATATTGATGATTCGATTAACTATATTATTTACGCAGATGACACTAGTTTATTCTTCTCAGGAACTAAGGAGGGTGAACTCATGAATCTTGCAAATTAAATACTTGACAAAATATATAACTGGTCTGTAAAAAGACAAGGGCGATCCTCTTTAGAGCGAAGTCCACCCCTTGTGATCTCACCCAGTCCCTGACACTCAATGGCACAAAAATAGAACTTTCCGCTACAGCAAAAACTTTGGGTGTTATCTTTCATGAATTGATGCTATGGGACCACCACACCGATTACTTACGAAATAAACTTAGTAAAGCGTTAGGTATCTTGCGCAGATGCCAGAGGTTACTACTAATATCACAGAAACGTATGGTTTATAACGCGATATTTACTTCTCACCTGCGCTATTGTAGCCTCGTCTGGTCAAATAGTACTAAGAAATCATTAGGTAATTTAGTTTCACTACAACAGAATGCCTTACGTGCTATTTCAAACTTGCCTTACAATGTACATACGCGTGATATACTCCGGAAGCTTAAAATTTTACGAGAAGACCACCTTTACGAGTATCAACTTATGTGTTCTTTTAAACGTGACATGATTAAGGGTACAAATCGTATCATAAACATCGGGAACTTGCAGCGGAATCATTTTCGCCTAAATCGACACACTGAACAATGGGAAGTCCCGCGACCTCGGACTAACTATAGCCTTCAAGCACTCTCCTACTGTTTTCCCTCAACACTTAACAAATACAGTCTAAGTGATGCAAACATACGTCATATATCCAAGAACATTACTGCAAAAATTTCTGTGAATGTTAACTTTGTCTTTTGTCGCTTGAAAAGTATTTCTTTGCCAATTGAAAGTTGTCATTTTTGGTTTTCTTGCGTATATGTATGTGTATATGTGTATGTATATATATATATATATATATATATATATATATATATATATATATATATATATATATATATATATATATATAAGTGTGTACACATACATGTGTCTGTGAATATATATATTAACCTTGCCACAAGTATGTAAAACGAATATCTTGCCATGTTGCTGCCCGTTGTTCACGGGGAACCTGGTGGGACTAGTCAAGCTGCCCTTATGCAGCTTTTATCCTGCCATCCCCACCGCTTTGTATACATCAGTGTACTTATGTAGTAAATAAACTTCTTCTTCTAACAAGAATGGGGAATGAAAGGCTTGCATTCACAGAAAAAAAATTTACCGCCATTCCACTCTGTGAAGGTGGAAGACCAGCGAAATTGTGTATGTGGGCCCTTAATGGCGAACTGTCCATTGCCATGCGTCAAACACCGTATGCACATTAATAGAAGGCGATGGGCGACCAGTCGCTCCTCCACGATGCTCGATGAGGCTCCCGGGAAACGTTCGGCTGGATCCTAGCTACGTCGGCGGCTAGCCCTCTTGGCCTCGCAGTACACTGGGTCATACCGGGCGCACCGCATTCGTTTGGCGTTAGCGGACCGCTCGTCGTCGGTCATTTTGACCCGCCGTCGCCGCACGTGTTCCCGTTGTCGCTGCCGATGATCTAGACGGGCACGTTGTCCTTCCTCCGTGAGGAAATAGCTATTCGATGGTCCCGAAAGCCATTCGCGCTTCCGTTTTCTTCGGAGCGAAAGATACGCGTCCTGCCCATAGCGCGGCTAAAGTACAACTGATAACGTCGCCAGGGAAGTGTCTACGCCAGGAGAGAATGAAGCGCAACTACTGGTGGATACGGTGTTACATTTTACTGTGACGCTCCCGGCCTCGAGCGACTTTCACCTGCGCATTCGAACTAGGAAAGAACACCGTCAACTAAGACAGTCACGTGCGGGAGAACGACACAGGGCAGGCGCCAACTTCCCATCTCTCTTTATTCACTGAAAAATCGGCACATGTAAGGAAAATCACAGACTTGCGCACAAGAAGCACGATGCATCACCTGCCAAACCTTTCAAGATATGACATTTCGCTTCTAAAGAGGGTCACAAAAGTATCACTAACACAGCTTTCTTCCTCTCTTCTTTATATGAAATGCTTCCAAAACCTCACGTGCCTGTGCATCTCTGCTTCTGCCAAGAATATCTATCTCTCGGAGTCGTGGTTCACACTTCTTGCAGTACAGGCATTGTTTTCGTGGCGAATGTTCTGCCGCTCGGTCAGACACAGTGCAAGTTGCGCAATGTTGCGAAAGATGCGCACCTCCTTCTTCTTTCAGTGACCGCACATGTTCAGCTGCGCGGTCACTGCGCGGTTCTGTATGCACTGTCGCGTGAAATATGACTTTCAACATTCTTGTTTATGGTCGAAGAGGCTCCAGGGCTGTGCAGGGGCTCTGACACGAAATAGCGGTGTAATAAGTACCACTAATTGAAACTTGTGTTTAGGTGTGGAACATACCCCGTGTCTGCGCAGCTGTACGTTTTGGAGCCCCTTTGATCACGGGCACCGGTGAGGCAGGTCACATTGCACACGACTGTACATAGTATCGCCCGCAACGTGAAAAAGGGGGCGAACAGACGCGGCGTCCCAGTAATGTTTTCGGCTCCTCTGAAAAAAGCACAACTCTGCGCCCGCGTCGAGCGCGAGGGTACGAGGAGCAGCTGCAGCAAAAAGCATGGCAAGCAGTTCGTAGAGTGCTGAACCGGTGTGGTATATCAAATACCACTGACCTGCGGGAAAACCTATGTGGGCCAAACGGGTAGATGCGTGAATGACCGCGCAGCTGAACACATGCGGTCGCTGAAAGAAGGAGGTGCGCATCTTTTGCCACATTGCGCAACTCCAACAATGCATGAAGGAGACTGAGGCCATCGACGGGGTTTCTCCGAGGTTGTAACAAGAGGCGGAGGGCAAGGTCATGAAGTGCCTGCACATGTAAGCCGGGAGTAGAGAACAAGGTCATACTTCCTGTTCAAGGTCCCTACCGAAAAAGCACCTCCGCTAGACACGGGCGATGCAAACCGTGTCTACCACCGCAGGTACCGTCAGCATTAGCGCTGGCCGCAAGATCTGCCCCGAACATCTATTCTTGATGCGCACTGTGCAATCAGCGCGACCACGCCATAAAGGACTTTCACCTCAAACTGCCAGCCGACGAGATTAGACGCGGACTCGCTGGCAAGAACTGTTTCTTTTTTAAACATAGCAGAGAGGAACACGTCGAACGAAAGTGCCACAACGCAGCGGGACTCAAGTGCGAACACTGCTCGAGACATCGCGTTTCCGCACTTTGCTCCATGTGGAAACGAAACGTCGGTAGCCCGTCTCCCGAGAACAGTCACACACGAGTCAACCATCAGACTACGAAAAGTGACAATGCGCGAAGCACAAGCGCTCCACGCTATCAATTCGACGTGGACACCTGTACTGGTGCAGACGGCATCAGTGCGGTAACTCCGCGTGTGTGCGATTGCTGCTTGAGGTCGGCAGCCAGAGAACGTTCATTTGATGCGACCTGTCAACAAGGCTCGACCTGCCATCCCTCGGGGCGCAAGACCTCTCTTTGTCGACGTTTGGCGCTTCTAAGTATTCCCGCCTTTACAGTTGTCGAAGTGTCTGGTTCAAATTCCCCAGTCATTTTCACTACAGCGACATCCACTTAGAAGCGTTGGAGTTACGTGAAGTTTACACCACGAATAATCTGGCGATCGGGCAGGATCTCCTCGCACCCTTGCGTGAACGCAAGGAGCTTGTCACTGGTGAGCATTAACAGGGCGATCGGCCGAGATAGATAATCCGTGCTCTGATTGTCCGACTACTATTGGCGTTTCCTGACTGGAAGGATAGAAAGGCTAAGCAGTGACCTATACGCAGTGAAGACTGTCTTTGGTTGCACGGTGCAAGGCGTCTACCAATTAATGGTAGACGCCTCGGTGCGTACTCCAAGCGGTAGGGCGCGTCTCCGAACACCAGCACGTCCGCCCTATTCGTTGCGTGTGAACAGAAGAGGCGATGCGCGCACGAAATTGACCCGACAGACATGCGGCGACTCTGTGCAATAGGCACCTCCGAAATCGAAAGGACGCCAACGACGCTTGCCAAGCCACCATTGGCGTATGTTAGCTTTTGTACACGACGCCGTTTGGGACTCGTCTCAACACGCAGAAAGGCGCAACAGAAGTCCTGCCCCCGGGGACGAGAACGTCGACGACTGATGCAGCTGCCACGACGACGAGTCCGGTATCCGGAGCGTCTTCTTCGACGGTTTTGAAAACTGAGGTAACGAGCATAATTCTTGTTCCTCTACGCTCTGCTCAACACAGTAAGCCGATGCAGTCGTCAAACTAACAGGCCGACGAGCTCGTCGCCGATGGCATAAAGGCGCCGCCTCGTACATGAAATATCAGCCACGGTACGAAAGCGTTTCCAGGGAGAGACGCCATGGTGTGGTCATTCCCGATGCTACTGTCCAACGGCCAGCAGGCCCGACATCCTGTACAACGGCTGCACCTCCTGCAGGCGCACACGTGCGACGCGGCCGCGGAAATGTGCCGAAAACCGAAGAGAACGCGGGATGCGAGCAATCGTGCCAGCGCCATGTTAATTAGTCACAGCTCTTCTATCAATTAAGAAAGAAACGTCCCATGCTATCAGCAAACTGCACCCGACTGACGTCAGTCTCTGTCTTCGACACTTGCGGCGTTGGGCGCGCGCTTCAGAGTGGCGTTAAAATTGATCATAATTCACGACCCTCGCATTACCTGCACGTCACGTTGAATAATTTATGGTGTTATTCCGTTATGATCTGACAAACCATTAAAACATAAAACGTCACAAACAGAAATATGGCTCTCAGCAGACGTTCAAGTCATATTTGCACATAAGTAATCCAGTTCGTCATTGCAGCCACTCGCTTTCGCTACACATTTTAGCCTTAAAGCTACAACATCTTAATTAGGATATTTCTGCATCACAAATGAGATGAAATCACGACGCAATAATTCGACGGCAATAGTGTGATTTAAACTTTAATAATTAAGCAAATTTGCCAACAGGCATTAAACATTGTCTCTTTTGTATTTCACTATGTCTAACAGAACGCGCACTGCATGAACAGCAAGCCTTTACTGCATTTGTATGCGGTGTGCATGCAAGACGTTACGACAAAAAGCTGTTTTCTACTTCACATTTGTACAAGGTATCGTCATGCTTCGTTACCATCCTTACTTGAATATGCAACTGTTCTACCGCGCTCTTGCCCACTTCGAGCGCCCGACTACGCGCGTACCCGCCGTAGTGGATCGCGCTCTTTCGCTTCGCTAGAAGCTACCAATCTACGAGTGCCCCCGGTCGATCAGGTCAGGTTCTCCTTGGAGCGCTCCGGGCAGCCACTTCTTGTGGGCGTTTAACTATTTATTCGTGTCGGCAACACTGCAGCTATGGAAGAGAGCCAGATGAGCGAGGTGAGTGAGATGAGCGCCTTGTCCGAGGTCAGCACAGACGCGGGCCAGAGTGAGGATGACAACCGCCGTACCATCATGGTGGCACTGTGCTGCTTCCTCCTTATTCTACTTATCCTGCTGCTGCTGTTCTTAAGCGGAATCTTCAACGGCGCTTCTGAAGAGAGTGAACCAGGTGGACAGACCGACCCAGCCGCCTACGCGAAAGTGGGCGGCGGCTTCAAAAAATCGTCGCCACCGGCGACGCCGAATTCTACCACCACGACGAGCGGGCGTACAACCGCTAGGCAGACTACTGTTCGGTCCACTGATCGCGGTGAAGGCCCGACAAGGAGCACAACGTCTTGGTCGTCGGACTTCACGAGGCCATCGTCACGTTCAAGTCATTCGGGGAGCCAAACGCAACTGCCGAGGAGCACACCGCCACCGCCTAAAGTCACGCCCATGCCCACCACCACGATACCCTCTTCAAAGGCTACTACTAAGGCTACTAAAGCTACTACTAAGGCTACTAAGGCTACTACTACTTCTAAGGCTACCACTACTTCTAAGGCTACTACTACTTCTAAGGCTACTACTACCTCTAAGGCTACTACTACTTCTAAGGCGACTACTACTTCTAAGGCTACTACTACTTCTAAGGCTACTACTACTCCTAAGGCTACAACGATCGCCACAACGACAGAGGACAGCTGGTACTACAGCCAAGACTATACGCTAGCAATCTGGCGCTCTCTGCACAGCTACCTCTGTCCCTTCTGGGCGGACAAGCAGGGCTTTCGCAGTCACCGTCGCACGTACGGAATCGCCTTCTTCCCGTACATGTTCTGCCACTACGCTATGTACTGCTGCTACACTCTCGACAACAAGATGCAGCTGCAGCCGGAGCTACCGGAAGTGGACCTTCCGCCAAGGGACGCCGTGCGCCGCATGGCCAACTTCAAGGCGGAAAACCCTTACCTGAAGGTGTGGCTTGTTGTTCGGGGCCCGGACTCGGTGTTTCTCAAACTGCTGAAAAACGCCAACAACGAGAAGGCCACCTTCCAAAGAAACGCGCTCGCCTGGATGAAAGCCAACAACTACGACGCCATCCGAATGTGGTGGAACAACGCGCCCGACTCGCTTAACCGCAGTATGGCGGAGCTCTACAATCACACCAACGATGTTTTCATGCGGCACAATAACCGCACGTTTGGCTTTCTCTTTCCATACGGTTCCTACGAACGGGCATCGTACAACACGAGTAAGCTGGCGCACAGACGAGCTTACCACACCATCGTGTTCTACACCGAGTACCCGCGTAACCTCACCAACCGAAAGGTGACGACGTACACCATTCGGGAATTGAGAGTCTACTCGAGAATGCTGAACTATACAGACCGCCCCGCCTTTTGCCACTTGTATCCATTTGTGGCACTGACGTACAAGATCGACCCGGCTAAGTGCAAGAACGGAAGCCGCAGCGAGCCGTACAACATCGATCCACTGGGATATGGGCCTCCGGGACCGCTGACGAAGATGGCGGGCATCCTGTCGCTGCCAGAAGTGTGCGACATCCTGGACTCCTCGTGGAACCAGACCTTCGTTTATGCCGACAACGGGAATTTTCGTCCGAATTACCATTTTGCCTGTAAAGGCGAGGATGCCATCGCTTTCACTGATGGGGAGGACGTGTTCTACAATGTGCAGGCACTGGACAGCGAATTCGAAGAAGAGGTGTTTGGCGTGATGAACCCTGAGTACGACGACTTCCCCGGTGTGTGCCCACCCCCGGTTGGGAATAATCGGAACTTCCCCACCATGCAGGCGGTATTCCAATTACTCCTCCACTGATACATTACAGCGTTAAGGCTACTGGCAGTTTCCCACTTAGCGCTAACTGCAAGCCTTGTATACAACGCTGTAACGTTGTCTTGAGCAACTGTGAGTTATACGGATCCTTTGCTGTTTCTTGTGTACGCACTGCCGCCTTTTGTCACATTTGCCGTATAAATACGAACTTTCAGTTGTCTTCAACAAGTGTTCAGTTTTCATCAGAATTATTTTCGTGGGTTTTTACTTTGTTTTGCCGAACGTCCTGGTAAGCGCCTATAATGCCTTTTTCTTCTTTTTTCACTTTTCATTTTTTACCATAACGACGCAACGGATAATGCGTGAGTGGTGAACCATATGGTTTGCCTGCACATAAAATGCTCATGTAGACACTGAGAGATGGACGTGATTGTTTATTTAAATGATAACACCACAATATGCTGAAGCCACGTCATGTCACTTATGATATTAAATTCTGATTATGATTATGATTCCACGTGAACTACGATGTGTTCTCGACGACGCTGGAAACGAGTTTCTAGTAAAGCCCTTCTATATTTCAAAAGTAATGCCATTCTTCCACCTTTCCGCCCCCGCGTTCCCCCGACGTTTCCTCTTCACCGCTTCCGATCGCCCCAGCCTCCTGCGCTTCCCATTGGCCAATGCGTGTCAAGTCGAAGCACCTATTGCGTTTATATATTTTTTTTTCTTTCGAGCCCGCGCCGATCGCCATTTTCGCGCCAGTGCGACAAAAGTGCTGTACGCGCAAACGAATTGATCGAGTGCGTTAGCGGACCATATCAAACGTGTTAGGGACCAGAACCTCAGTGCGTGTCGTACTGCTGCGCCTTCGGTTGATGCATCAGACAAGACGTAGGCACAAGGCTTTTATTGCGATAGCAATTACATACACTCCAGGTGCATTTATGCTGGCGACACCGGTATTGCCGTCGCCGTGATGTTCCGTATAAATTGCAAGAGCGATAACACCGTCGCCGTGCGCCGTATGCTCTATGTGCGAGCCAAAGCTTGCCAGTGTCAGCAGAGCATCGCGGCTCAATCTCGCGCGCACAAAAGAGGAAAGCGAGGAGGAAGCGCGCCGTCTTTCGTCGCGTGCGAGGCCCTGAAGGGTGGGCGGGGGTCGTCCTACTCCCGCGGCTGCTGCGTAAAGCCCGACCCACCTGGAGCGATTTTCTTGCGAAAAAATGCCGAACGGCCGCGCGCTGCGTCCGCCCCGCCACCGGCGGCTGTTGGCCGTCGATCAAGGCGGGCTGGATATATTCGCAGGGGGTCAATCGCTCGCCGTAAGCGGCGAATGAAGGCTGTCAGCGCGGACCAATCAGGGCGCGGTCGCGTCCGACTTCCTGCCGCCGCATTTGACTCGGCTAGCCAGCCAAGGATCCTGGAGCGAACACGGCGAAAATGATCGACTGATCACAGCAGTCCAGGCGCGGCCAATATTGTGGAATCGTAGCCATCCTGAAGGTAAGCCAACAATAATCACAATTCTTATTGACGTGTGCTTTTTCTTTACATCAGCGTGGGCTCTTCCGATTCACTGTCTCATTGGTTATTCCAAACAAAAAGGCACAAACAAGCGTTTCTATAATTTGTTTTGGTTTGCTTGAGGCTGTCTCTCCCCCCTCCCCTTCTTTTGTTTCCTACTTTTTTTTTTCCTGCGCACAACGCACACAAGGTCTTCTTTTTCTCTTTTTCTCAAGAGCACCAACTTGAGCAGAAGCAAGGCGATGTACGGACCGGTTCACACCGCAGCTGGGCGTTTTCTCCGGCTACCAAATGCACGTGTTCGTGACTTCCTTGCGCTATTACTTTGAGTGCAAACTGGATCTATCTACACCACCTAGATAGGTGGTGTAGTTGATAGATCTAGTTGGTGTTGGCTGTTGTTGTTGTTCTTGCTACACGTGTGTGGCTGAACGCGATCACGATCACGATTGCCATTGCATAGCGTGGCCAGCCTCAGCGATTTCTCCGCGTCCTCCAGTACATGTTTTGATGAAGGACAACAGAAATAAAAGAAATTGTCAAATTGGTAATAAACGTAGATAATAAGTCGTTTTATTTGCCACCATTGCATAAATAATGGTTCAGTAGCAGATACAAAACTATTTTTCACTGCATTTTACCGGGAATGGAATCCCGCCGTTTCTAGCAACACTGAAATCGTGGCGGCGGAGGCCGCCTGTTTTTCGCCGCCCGTGTGATCAGCACGGCGGCGGTACGCTGGCGTTTCGCCACGCTGGTGCGGGCCGGACGCAGTTCGCCGTGAAAGTCCGCTCCGTGTGGGGCACCCTGAAGGCGCGGCGCATCTCGAAAGCGATTTTCCGATGTGGACAGAGTGCGCGGTTTCG